>NC_061121.1:149188227-149326464 GCF_002878395.1 Capsicum annuum | reverse complement strand
AAGACCCTTCTAAAAAGCTTTCCAAAATTGCGAAGTGAACTGAGTACCCCTATCTGAAATGATAGACAAGGGAACTCCATGCAGTCTGACTAGCTCTCGAATATACAATCTAGCATAATTCTCAGCAGTATATGAAGTATGAACAGGCAAGAAATGAGCAGACTTAGTTAACCTATCAACCACAACCCAAATGGAATCATGAAGGCATCGGGAAGAAGGTAAACCAATCACGAAGTCCATATTTATCTCTTTCCACTTCCAGGTGGGGATACTAAAATCTTGCATCATACCACCAGGTCTTTGGTGTTCAACCTTAACCTGTTGGCATGTTGCACACTTAGCTACAAATGCTGCAATATCTTTCTTCATGCCACTCGACCAATAGATTTCCTGCAAGTCTCGGTAAATCTTGGTGGCACTAGAATGAATAGAATATCGTGCCTCATGCACTTCAGCCATAATCCTCTGTCTCAGATCATCAACATTCGGGACACATAATCTACCCTACAACCTTAACACAACATCACCCCTTTGGCAGAAAACCTCTACTTTTTGGTCCTTGACTGACTCCTTCAGTCTGACCAAACCAGCATCTAAGTATTGTTTTTCCTTCACTTTAAAAACCAAGGAGGATTCAGAACTACTCTGAACCCCTATACTACCTTCAGCAGAGTCAAACAAACTAACCCCCAATCTAGCCAAATGATGTACATCACGAGCCAACTCTTTCTTACCTTCTAGCACATGCGAAACACTACCCATTGACACTCTACTTAGGGCATCTGCCACAACATTAGCCTTGCTCGGATGGTACAACACACTCATATCATAGTCCTTTAACAATTCTAACCATCGTCTCTGCCTAAGATTCAATTCTCTCTGGGTAAACACATACTGCAGACTCTTATGATCAGTGAAAACATCAACATGAACACCATACAAATAGTGTCTCCAGATTTTCAAAGCAAACACAACAACAGCCAACTCAAGGTCATAGGTGGGGTAATTTTTATCATGGGTTTCAACTGTCTAGAAGCATAAGCTATCACCTTACCCTTCTGCATCAATAGGCAACCCAACCCAACTCTCGAAGCATCACAATACACCACTAAACCATCAACACCATCAGGCAAAGTCAAAATAGGGGCAGAAATGAGTTGAGTCTTCAACTCCTGAAAACTCTTCTCACAAGATTCGGACCATAAGAGCTTCACTTTTTTTGGGTCAATCGAGTCATAGGAGATGCTATAGAGGAGAAACGCTAAAAAAATGGCAGTAATAGCCAGCTAAACACAAGAAACATTGGATATCAGTTGGAGAAATAGGTTTAGGCCAATTTCTAATAGCTTTGGTGTTTTGGGGATCAACTCTAATACCCTTGGAAGAAATGATATGACCCAGAAAAGCAACTTCCCTTAGCCAAAACTCACACTTACTGAACTTGGCAAACAACTTGTGATCTTTAAGGGTTTGTAAGACAGTTCGGAGATGATCAAAATGTTCATCCTCAATACGGGAGTACACCAGTATATCATCGGTGAACACTATGATAAACATATCTAGATATGGTCTAAAAACTCGATTCATGAGGTCCATGAAAGCTGCTGGGGCATTAGTTAACCCGAAAGACATAACAAGAAACTCAAAATAGCCATAACGAGTTTGGAAAGCTATTTTCGGGATGTCACACTCCCTAACTTTGAGTTGATGATAGCCGGAATGAAGGTCTATCTTTGAGAAATAACTTGCACCTTGCAATTGGTCAAATAAATCATCTATTCTCGAAAGGAGGTACTTATTTTTTATGGTGACTTTATTCAGTTGGCGGTAACCAATGCACATACGCAAAGGGCCATCTTTCTTTATCACAAACAATATAGAAGCACCCCAAGGAGAAACACTAGGCCTTATGAAACCCTTATCTAGTAGATCTTTGATTTGCTCTATCAACTCCTTAAGTTCTGCAGGGGCCATGTAGTAAGGAGGAATAGAAATGGGCTGAGTATCGGGAAGAAGATCAATCACAAACTCTATCTATCTATCGGAAGGTATCTCTGGGAAATCATTCGAAAAGACATCAGAAAACTCATTGACGATGTTAACAGACTAGAGAGTTGGAGTCTCAGACTTAGTGTCTTTGACTCTAACCAAATGGTAAATATCCCCCTTTGAAATAAGTTTTCTAGATTTGAGGTAAGAGATAAAATGATTCTTGGGTGACAGAGAATTCCCAAACCACTCAAACACGGATGCGCCCAAAAACTGAAACTTGACCACTCGGGTTCAACAATCAATAGAGGCATCAGAAGAATACAGCCAGTCCATACCCAGAATCACATCAAAATCTACCATGTCTAACTCAATCAGATCGGCCAATAAGACACTATGAAGAATGGTAATAGGACACTTTTTGTACACTTTTTTGGCAACAATCAAATCACCCACTGGGATAGAAACTAGGATAGGCTCAAGAATAATCTCAGGACTCATTTCAAAATTCACAGCAACCAAAGGTGTAACATATGAGCAACTAGGTCTAGGATCCAACAAAGCATACACGTCAAACTAAAATATATGAAGCATACCAGTAACAATATCGGGAGAGTCCTTTTATTCCTGGACGTATGGTAAAATATAGAATCTATTCTGATGCTGCCCGCCAGCATTGTTAGAAGAGGCGCCCTTACCTAGGGCTGGGCGAGTTGCTGGAACTGGAGCACTAACATCTGAGTCTGGGTCTGAGGGCGATAGTCGCAATGCCCTTGTCCATCTTGTGGACAATCTTTAACTCTGTGACCCATGTCACCACATCAAAAATAACCCCTCTTCTCACCCCAACACTCACTCAAATGAGCCCTACCACACTTAGGAAACAGGGGATGATTTGGCTTACTACCAATATTGTACTAGGACCTAGATACATATGACCTGCTACCTTGCTCCTACCTATCTCTAGGTATGGAAGCACTAGAATATGACGGTTCTGGCATAGGTGAACGATCCTGATACTAAGGGAGACTCCCTCCTTGTGATCTAGTCTGACCCTATCCGTGCTGCTCGGACCTAGCTCTCTTATTCCCTCTCATTCTATCTCTCTCCTTAATCTTGTCTGCTCAATCTGTTGGGCATGAGTCATCAACCTAGAATAATTTATCTCACTATTCAGTATAGTGGACCTACACTCCTTAACCACATAACTAGACACACCAGTCACAAACTTACTCATAGTAGCCCGATTATCAGCCACTAAGTTAGGAGCATACTTCACCAACTGATTGAACTTTAGATAGTACTCCCTAACAGTCATAGAGCCCTGTCGCAGGTTTATAAACTCTTCCACCTTTGCCTCTCTCATCTCCAAAGGGAAAAACTTATCCAGGAATGCATCTTGGAACTCTTGCCAAGTTATAGGGATAGTTCCCACACCTCTACCTTTCCTCCAAGCAAAAACCCAGGCATTAGCCAGGTCTTTCAACCTATACACAACCAACTCCACACTATGTTCCTCAGATATATGCATCACCTGAGTAATCTTCTGTGCCTCCTCTAAAAATAATCGTGGATCCTTATTAGACTTAGACCCATAGAATTTCGGTGGATTCATCTGCATGAAGTCATGGATCCTGGAGCAGCTGAATCACCTCCCTACTGTTGTTGAGCTGGGGCCAGGTTGGCCTGAATATTTATAGTAACAGCTTGGGCCAGCGCCTAAAAGGCTGCTCGAAATTCAGCATGAGACACATTTTTATTCAATAGGTCAGTGGGTTGAGGTTGCTGACCATTATTATTTCTTCTCACTCGATGTGGAGGCATATTTCTGAAAGAGGAGAGCTTGAATCAATAGCAGAGAGAGACACTTTAAGCACGATAGACTTCTGAAAGAAAGAATCACACTTTTTCCTAAAATGTCTTGTAGCCTCTTTCTCATAGATGTGGCGTGCTACACACCGATGATCAAGACTCTACTTAACGCGGCTTTCAGAATTCCTTAGACACCTTAAAACCTTAGCCTCTGATATCAAGTTTGTAACACCCCAAAAAATGGGTCCCGGACATCACATAGTACGTGAGGCTACGAGTAGCCCTAAGCTAACCCTTTGAGCCATTTTTATTCAGTTTAGCACAAATTAATGGGGTTTTCATAAATAACCCTCAAATAATAACAGAGTAATCATCATCCAAGATTAAAAGAACTTCAGAAAGATAACAAAATATGACTTATTAGTCAACTCCCAATATCTATACTACTCTAAAAAGCCTCTAAAAAATCAATAAAACCAGCGAGCCATTGAGACATGCTCCAACTGACTCATACTCAGTTATCAAATGTAAATAATTCCGTGAAACCAATATCAGACATCACGTCCTCAGAACATGAGGACTCACCACAATAAAGGATGTAGAACAGTGTGCCTGAAGAATCATTGTCAAACCTGGAACTGATCACCTGAACCTATATTTTGAGAAAATATAGCCCACATCCGAAGATATGGGTCAGTACCATAGAAAAGAACTGAGTATATGGGGGTGTATCCAGTTGTATAAATATCATCATCATAAATATTTATAAGTAATATGTAGGATGTATGAAAGATTCACATAGCCCAAACAAAATCATCATAATCATGAGAGGATGAAATAAGTACAATAACATATGTGAGTCATCATATAATTTGTCAATCACTTTTAGTTCATCAAGAATATCAATTCTCATATTGTAAATATCATTTAAATTTTTCGCAAGAATAACTTTCATAATTCCACTTTTAAATCACTTCACAATTCACCATAGACACAAGGAAACACACACACACTAGGAGATCCTATAACCAACATAAACCATGTGATCTACATGGAGTCTAACGTACAATCCACGTTGGGGAGAGCCTTCCTATCCTTGCCATCAGAGTAGGACTATCGATACAAATCTACCCAAACTAGTGATCACTATATAAATCATCCTCAGGCTCACTCCTACGGGGGCATATAGTTCTAGGGAAGTAAGGTCGCTTTATACTTCCTACTCAGTGCTAAAGATTTCTCCCGAACTTAGCTCAGATCATTTCAAAGATAATTCACAACAAAATAATTTTAGTAATACATAAATATACATCGGGAGCCATTATGCTTCCCATCTATCAAAATCAACCATGTTGTGGATTTCTTTCACACTCGAGTTCAAAACAACTCCATTATGATCAAAAGGTCAAATCATTCAAAATATCTCAAATATTCAACATTAACGTGCTTATAACACACACTTTCTCAAAAAAACACAATTTCCAATGAGGATTCACAATCCAAATATAAAAATCACGATAAATATCATTCAAGATTTATGCTTTATATCTCTACACATGTAAATTTATCTTTCAAAATCATAAACATCAAGATTTTATAATAATCATCATAAGATATGGGTTCATGTTTCAAATTCATAAAAATCAAATAAAAATCATGCCTTTGTAAAGGAAATTACTTTTGGGCACAAGAACGAAAGAGAATTCTTGTTGAAAAAACCCACATACTTTGAATGATGAACTTTAAATCGATACTCATTTTTGAGATGTTATTCGTGCCTTTGAATGATAGTTCTTGGAGTTCTTGAACTAGGAACTTTGAATCTTGAATAAATTTGTAGAATTAGTGTTGAACATTGGAGGTTCTTGAAGTTCTTAAACTAGGAACTTGGAATATTGAATAAATTTGTAGAATTAATAGTGAACTTTGGAGGTTCTTAAAGTTGGATGTAGGAGCTTAGGGTTTTATTTTTGAGGGAATTTGATGAAATATAACATATAATGCTTTTAATAGGCTTTAATATAGGGTTTGGATAGATTTTGGTTGAGGGGGAATGACCAAAACACCTTTAAAAATCAAATAATTCTCGAATCTGTCCTTTGGTGGACTGTTTTGATAGTCTAAAGTAGATCAACCATAACGTTTTACTCCGATATCCAAATTTGATAAAACCAATTTCATTAGAAATAAGACTCTCATATCTTTTCGTTGATATATAGTATCTCACCCAGATCATTGTGTACGAAGAGTTATGATCGTTTGAAGTTGACCCAAAAATTTGCTTTTGATAGGCTGAAGTAGATCGACCACAACATTTTCCTCCGTTAGACAAATTGGATAAAACTAATTTCATTGGAAAGAGGACTCATAGAGCTCTTCGTTGATATATAGTAGATCACCCAGATCATTATGTACAAGGTGTTATGATCATTTAAAGTTGGAGCAAAAATACGCTAGGCCTCAGTACTTTTTCCTACACGTTTTACTATTCACTACTATTCACGGTTCGATCGGAGATGTTCATAACTCATCGCTCGGGAGTTCGTTTTGGATGATCCACATATCGTTTGAAAGCTTATTTGATACTCTACGCAATGGTGGGTCATAATATAGGACATTACATATGGAAAATTTATAATTCATTCTAGAAGATAGAACCCAACACATTTACGCACAAAATTTCAACGAAAAATTTCTCAGGATATTACAATAATGAGCATATTTTGTTCAATTTCATGATTAATTCTTTGTTTACATGGTTTGGGGCTTGATGAAAGACAAGATTGCCCTTGGGATTTAAAATACCACAATTGGAATGCCAATTAAAGCCTCACTACAATGTGGTGAGTGGGTCTTCACGATACCCACCATGACGCGCTAGAATCTTGATGACTCTCTGGATCATGACAATTGATGTTTTAGGGCTCAATACAATGCGGTGCAACCGTGGTGACCCTCTAGAAATTGAAAAATGCTAAAATGACCTTCATCATGACGTGATGACATGACCATCACGATACTTACTGTGACACGGACTAATCTCGGTGAGATACTATTTTTCCAAATCAAATGCGGTCCAATCCCCGTTCAAAAATCCTTAAACATACCCAAAACAAGCTATTTTCCAGCTTCTAAGTGTTACAAGTACGTACTAAATATTGGACTGAGCTAGAAATATTTGGGGTATTACAACATTATTTTGAAAAGCATAACAATGTCCACTTGTTCATAATTCGTTCATAAAGTCATTTTATCAAACACTTGTAGGGCATAAACTTGTACATGATTGTGACTATATAATTACACGTCATGATTCCACTAATTACTTCACATAGGCATTTTAAGAAACACTTTGGGATCATGGATTATTTCACAAGATAATGGTCAACACATGAACATCATGAATATAATACTCAATTGGAATTTCAAGGGTTTAGCATACAATTCACATAATTCATCACATACACAATTTTAATTTCATTGAAAGTTATAATTAATCATGAATTTAAACCCAATCACTATCCTAAACATTAATACAATTAATTTTAAGCATGGAATTCATAAATCTGAGATCTTATATGTTTAAAAAGGGTTCTTGGGGTCCATGAGTTAAAAGAACCCATGAATGAACACCTAACATACCTGAGAATATTAATTCTTGAAGGTTCTTGGAGGAATTCCTGAGTTTGTTCTTGATTTCTTGAAGTTAGGGTTTTTCCCTTTGAGAGAGAATGTTTTAATCTTGAGAGAAAGTGAGGAAATAATGCTATAACTAGATTAATCAGGGGTTAATAACGTGTTGAGACTGAATTGGTTCATGCAAAAGTACCCAATTACCCCTGGGAAATATTTAAAAATTCATCACTGGATGCCCGATTTTGGGCCTTACCGCGATGCGGTGGAATTGCAATGAGCCACTGGAATGTGGCTAACACTGTTTAAAAATGGACAAATCTGAAATAGACCCTTGGAGTGATGCGACACCATTGCAAAGCCTCACTGGAATTAGACAACTGCGAAAATAGGAAGTGGCGCTACGCAGTGGGATCGTATTGCTATACTGGAAAATGACAATTATGAACTGAAGCATTAGTGCGATGCACCATTATTGTGGAGCTTCACTAGAAGCTGACGACAGCCATTTAGCTGGTCTCCATGACGCACTGATGAGCTAGGTGGCAAATTGATTTAAAAAAACTACTATAACTCCTCACCCATGTATCGGATTTGGGTGAATTTTATAACGTTGGAAAGCTGATTGAATTTCCTACACATTGGTAAGCTCTAAGATGACAAATACTGAGTATTTCAAAAATTTTATATATGAATACTCATGTAGTTAGAGTTAAATTAAACTAAGGAAATATAGGGTATTACATAGACTATTAGAAGATTGAGGCTATTAAGAGTTAGGTTCGGCCTAACTTTGTTACTGAGGTTAGAAGGTTTTTGAGTTTTGCTAGTTATTATCATAGGTTTGTCAAGAATTTAGCCCCACTATTATTCACTTAACACGGATGACCTAGAAGTAGGTGCCATTTGTATGGTCTGATAAATGTAAGGACAGCTTCCAAAAACTCTAGTCTCTTTTGACTACAACCCCTATTCTTTTCTTGCCAGTTGATGATAAGGAATTTATTATGATTGTTGATGCTTCACGCTCTGGTTTTGGTGTTATGAGGATGCAAGATAGGAATGTAATTGTCTATGCTTCAGGGCAATTGAAGTCTCATGAGAAGAATTATCCAACCCATGATTTTGGATTTGGTAGGGTCATTTTTGCACTTAAAATATAGAGACACTACCTCAATAGTGTTAATTGAGGTGTTTAATGACCATCGTAGCTTACAACATGTTTTAACCTAAAAGAATTTGAATTTCAGGTAAACAAGGTGGATGAAACTATTGAAGGATTATGATGTAACCATCCAATACCATTGGGGCAAGGCTAATAAATGACAAATAAATTGAGCTTAAAATTAGTAAGTATGGATAGTCTGGTTTGTTTCAGAGTATCGAGGAAACCTTTGTCTAGAGATATATAAACTCTAGCCTCATAGTTCATGTAGTTTAATGTCTTTAAAAGGGATGGATTCTAACTAGTGTTGAGGTGAGGTCGAAATTCCTTGATCAAATCAAGGCCATACTATTTGGAGATGTAAGTTTGAATAAACTTTGGTACAAAGTAGAAGGTGGTAAAGGTTTTGATGAGAGTGTGAGTATTCATGCCTCTAGTTGATGATATGATTTAGGGTTTTCTTGCAGAAGCTCATGGTTCTCAATACTCTATGTATCTGGGTGAAACCAAGATGTATCATGACTTGAAAAAACTCTATTAGAGGCCCATAATGAAGGGATATATAGTAGAATATATATTTAAATGCCACAATTTTTAGTGAGTGAAATCCATATATTAAAGGACCGAGGGTTTACTTTAGAGGATGCCTATTTTCAAGTAGAAATGGGAGAGAATATCTATGGATTTTGTAGTGTGTCTTCCAAGATATTTGGGAAATATAATTCCATTTGGTCATTGTGGACAGGCTGACCATGTTAGCTTATTTCTTTCTAATTGGAATGGGTTAAAACTCAAAAGTTAGCCAAAATTTATATAAAGGAGATATTAATCATGCATGGGGTTTCAATTTCCACCATTCTAAAGGAGCTACACAACTCACCTCTTAAGTTTTGGGATAGGTGCAAGTCCTCATAAATCCTAAGCTCAACTCAGTCTTTTATGCTTGCTAAGGGGTCCCAAATTTAGAAAATTCTAGCTAAGTATTTAGACTTAGTATTATTTTGGCCTTCCTAAGTTAGAAACTATATTTGACAACTCTTATTACTTAAAAATGTCAATCTTTAGGTTAATTCATGATAAGGAATGTCAGTAGGTATTTTCAGATGAGTTTTGTATTTTTTGGACCTCGTTTAAACCACGTTTAGGAATCCAAAATAGTGCATTTTTCCTTAAGAATTTAGCAACCAAGGTATGTTAAGTGTTCATCCAAGGGTTCTTTCAAACCTTGGAGCCAAAGTAACTCTTTTAAACTTTAAGTAGCTTAATTTCGTACTTTCCATGATTTGGATTCAAGTGTATCATAATTATAATGTTGATTGGGTTTCTATTCCATGATTAAGTTCAAGATTTATGTAAAAAAAACTATCATATGTGTAGTATCATGTGAATTCATGTTAAATCCTTGAAATTGTGATACTCATGTGTTGATTAGTACTACGTCCATATACAATGCCTTTCAAGTGTCTGATAACTTTTTCAGGAGAATTAAATAATAAAATTATATCATGATAGCATGTATTCAAGTTTATGTCAGGCAAGTGTTTGCTAAAATGTCCCAATGAATGAATGATCATCAAGTAGTTATTTATCATGTTTCGAGATTATGCCTTGTCTTATAATTTATGCTATTGAGTCCTAGGGGTATTTAATACCCGACAATTTAGCTGATTACTTAGAGCCACAGTCAGTCTCAGGATAGTATTATTCATGTCATGATCAGTAGTACTCTCACTCAGTTATAGAACTCACGAAAAAAACTAAGTAGAATCAGCATCAGTCCAGTCCAGTCCAGTATTCAGTTCAAGCCTCAGTAAATTCTTCCAGTTAATAGAATTCAGTAGTATTTTGTTAGTCAATGAAACTTAGTGAACTCAGTCCAGTTCAGTTGGATAGTATAATCAGTAACATTTTAGCCAAGCCTAGTATGAACTAGAAATTGATTCAGTGTCTATTCAGTTGGGAGTAAGACTCAGCATCGAGTTAATTCAAGGATGGAGTATTTTTTCTAGTAGAGGGTTTTACCCTTAGTAGAAATCCCTGTATTACATAAATACGTAGCCAACGTAGTTTGAGATATCTTCCTGTTAAATATTATGAGGGTTGATACATCTCATTCAAGGAGATGAAAGAGCTTCTAGTCAGAAAGGGTTAACACACTTGTCTTTACCTGTGGCACGGTATTGGCACTCTTCCAACTAGGGTTATAGGTTGGACCCAAATATATTTAGAAAGGGGAATGTGGGTTAGATGATTACCTCCCACATTCTCAATTTCACATTCAGTCTCAGTACATAACTCAGTTCAGTTCTACAAATTCAAGACTGTCAGACACAGTCACTCTATTTATTACGCAACTCAGTATAGTTCTACAGAATCCAGACTATCAGATAAAGTCATTCAATTATCAGTAATTCAATATCAGTATACTCAAATAACAGTTAATCAGTATACATTATTATCACGATCTCAGTTATAGTATATGTATTCGTGCATGTACTACCATTAGTTATATTTATGTCATTTAGTTAGTAGTGTTCCTGCATATGAACCCATGCATTTCAACCTACCTCACTTAGCATACCAGTACATTCAAAGTACTAATGCATACTTTTCTCTTGTCCTACGATGTCTTATATCATAGGTTCAGATGCACGGACTCCCGGTCATCCCTAACAGTTACAAATTTTAAGCAATCAGAGTTAGTGATGAGTCCTTATAGTTTGAGGAAATGATTATTATTTAAGAATTTTATTTTTATTTTAGCAACTAAAGTTAGTTGGGGACTTGTCCCATCAAATCCATATTTCAGATAGTTTAGAGTCTTTTCAGACTAGAGTATTTTCAGACAGATATTTCAGTTTAGGTATTGTTATATCATATTAAGTTTTATTTCAGTATTGAACCTTATGGAATGTTTTCCACCTAATTTTTGCATACTAAGTACTATTATTCAGTTATTGCAGCAAGTACCATTCATGGATTAGCTTGTGGTCATTTGGGATTATGAGCATCGTATAGCATCCGGGGTACAGACTTGGGGCATTACAAACTTTGTATTAGAGCCTAAGGTTCAACAGAGTCTTAGAAAGTCTTAGAGCCATATCTAGTAGAGTGTTGTGTATGGGTATGTAGTGTGCCACACTTATGGATAGGAGGCTATGAGGTGTTTAAAGAAAAGTTTCCCTTCTTTCAGTATTCATGTCGTGAAAGTGAGCATGAGCTCCAGTTAAAATTCCTGTCTTATCCAAATTTCTCTTTTATTTACAGAATATACATCCAAAGAGGACTAAGGGAAGAGGAATAGGAGACCAGTCAGAACCCCAAACCGTCCAGCCAAATCCTCTGGAAAAACATGTCACCCACGTTGAATTTAGAGCAGATTTCACCACCCTAGCTCATTCTTTGGCATCCCAAAATAAATGCCCAACTATTGTTTCTACCAACCCTATGGCCAATACTGTTGCTGCTAGGATTTGGGATTTTATTCGAATGAACCCTCCATTTTTTACTCGGTCTAAGTGAGATGGGAACCCTCAGGAATTTCTTGATCAGGTGCAAAAAGTTACAAATATTATAGGGGTGACAGCTAGTGAGAGTGATGAGTTAGCCACATATTTGTTACAGGATGTGTTACACTCATGGTTTAAACAGTGGAAAGAAGAAAGGGCCATAAATATAGGTTCCATAGAATTGGAGGAGTTTGCTATTGCTTTTTTGGATCCCGCTAAAGTTGAGAGAAGTAAAGGTTTTGGAGTTTATAATCTGATGTGAGGAAACATGATGGTGAAAGAGTATTCTCTTAAGTTTACTTAATTAGCCAGATACGTACCTCATATGGTATCAGATAGTAGATCTAAGATGTGTAAGTTTGTGTCTGGCATGTCTAATAGTGTGGTTAAGTAGTATAAGACCGCAATGTTGATTAAGGAGATGGACATATCCAGGCACATGTTCAATGCTCAGTAGATAGAGGAGGCTAAGAATAGGGAGAAGGAGAGGGAGAACAAGAGAGCGAGAATAGGTAGTTTTAACTTTGCTTAGCCTAAGTTAGAGTGTGGGAATCATTATCAGTTCCACCCAAAATCCTCATTTCTAGATCCATCCTCAACCTATGCTCCTAGATGAAATTTCAAGATGGCAAAAGAGATAGGGCTTTCCTAAACCCCAGGGTAGTGTTAGCAGTGCCCGAACCAATCCTCTTTGTCAGAAGTACGGCAAAAACTACCAGGGTCTTTGCAGAGTTTATGGCTAAGTTCTTAATATGTCAGTAGGTTAAGATTGAGCATCAGAAGCCTAATGGGTCCATGCAAGAGTTCAGCATTCCCACCTAGAAATGGGAAGAAGTGAACATGGAATTTATGATGGGTTTACCTCGTACTCGTCGTCAGCATAATTCAGTTTGGGTCATTGCAGATAGGATAACCAAATCAGCTCATTTCCTACCAATCCATACCTCTTATTCAACTGAGGATTATGCCAAACACTATATTAAAGAGTTGGTCAGATTGCACAGTGTTATATTTTCTATTATCTCAAATAGAGGTACCCAGTTCACCTCTTATTTCTGGAAGGAATTCCAAAAGGGTCTTAGTATCCAAGTTTACCTCAGTACAAACTTTTATCCTCAGATAGATGGTCAAGCATAAAGGAACATTCATACTTTAGAAGATATGTTGCAAGTGTGTGCGATAGACTTTAAAGGTAGTTAAGATGTCCACTTGCCTTTGAATGAATTATCATATAATAATAACTATCATTCAAGCATTCAGATGGCTCCGTTTGAGGTGCTTTATGTGAGGTGGTATAGAACTCTCATTGGTTCATTTGAAGTAGGTAAGGACACAATGGTACGGCCTGACTTGGTGTTTAATACCTTAGAGAAAGTTTAGTTGATCAAGGAAAGGCTTAAGGTAGCTCAGAGCCTACAAAAATCGTATGCAGATGTGCGTAGAAAGGATCTCAAGTTTGAGATTGGTGATTTTGTGTATTTGAAAATTTCTCCTATAAAAGGAGTAAAGAGGTTTGGCAAGAAGGAGAAACTCAATCCCTGATATATTTGTCCTTACCGAATTCTCAGCTATTTAGGAAAGGTAGCTTACGAGCTTGTGTTGCCTTCAAACTTAGCTTTAGTGCACCCAGTGTTATATGTCTCCTTGCTTAAGAAATGTATAGGTGACCCTGCATTCATAGTCCCTATGGTGGGCATAGATATTTAGAACAACCTCTCTTATGAAGAGATCTCAGTCGATACTCTTGATTATCAGATTCACAGACTGAGGAACAAAAAAGTCCCTCTAGTTAAAGTACTTTGGGGGAATCAGTCCGTCGGGGGAGCTACTTCGGAAGTAGAAGTAGACATGTGGACCAAGGTAATAGTTATCCTTTGAATTACTCAGTATCATGTTCAGATATAGCTACCAACTTAGTATCAATTAATGTTACATACTCTTTCATGCATTCACGAATCTGTTCAGTCATGTACTCATGCATCAGACATGGATGTACAGTATACAAGCTCAGCTTATCAGTAATACCATTCACGCATTCTTAAATCATGTTCAGATACATACTCATGCATCAGATATGCATATTTAGTATGATAATTTAGTATATCGGTAATTCAGTCATGAAATCATGCATCAGTTATGCATATCTAGTGTTTAAATCAAGTCTATTAGCATTCTTAATTTAATCAGTCTCATTCAAGGACGAGTGTTCCCAAGGGGCAGATATTGTAAGACCCGCAAAATCCTAAGCTCAACTCAGTCTTCTAAGATTTCTAAGGGGTCCCAAACATAGAAAATTATAGCTAAGTATTTAGACTTAGTATTATTTTTGCCTTCATAAGTTGGAAACTGTATTTCACGACTCTTATAACCTTAAAATGTCAATTTTTAGGTAAATTCTTGATCAGGAATGTCAGTAGGTATTCCCAGGTAAGTTTCATATTTTTTTGGACCTTGTTTGAACCATGTTTGGGAATCGAAAATAGTGCATCGATACGATCTCAGCACGGCGCATCGGCCATCGCATTGATTAATATTTTTCCTTGGCTTCCAGTTGAAATTTTCAGTGAACTGATGTGAAGTCGATGCGACGAATTGGCTATCGTGTCGGTTCCAACAACGCGGCGCATCATCCCGTGCGTCAATAGTTTGGTTATTAGTCATTAAAAAAGATGCATCCTCAGGGGTATTAGGGTCTTTTTCCTACCCAAATTCAGCCATAAAACATGAAATTCAGCCCTCATTGAGCAAAATATACTTACTTTCTCCCAAATTACTCAAGAACAAGAAACCTAGGTGATTTGATTTCAAAGCCAAAGATCATAATTTCACCATTTTTCTTTAAAAATTTAGCAACCAAGGTATGTCAAGTGTTCATCCAAGGGTTCCTTCCACCCTTGGAGTTCAAGAAACTCTTTTAAACTTCAAGTAGCTTGATTTCATGCTTTCCATGATATGTATTCAAGTGTATTCATGATTACAATGTTAATTGGATTTCTATTCCATGATCAAGTGCAAGATTTATGTAAAAACAACTATCATGAATGTAGTATCATGTGAACACATGTTAAAGTCTTGAAATTGTGATGTTCATGTGTTGATTAGTACTATGTGTATATACAATGCCATCTAAGTGTTTGCTGAGTTGTTACATGTGAATTAAATAATGAAATTATATCATGATAGCATGTATTCAAGTTCATGTCAAGCAAGTGTTTACTAGAATGTCCCAATGAATGAATAATAATCAAGTAGTTGTTTATCATGTTTCGAGATTGTGCCATGTCTTTTGATTTATCCTATCGAGTTCTGGGGGTATTTAATACCCGATAATTTATCTGATTACCAAGAGCCATGGTCAGTCTCAGAATAGTATCAGTCATGTCATGATTAATAGTACTCTCAATCAGTTACAAAACTTATGAAAAAAATTCAGTAGACTCAGTATCAGTCCAGTCCAATTCAGTATTCAGTTCTGGCCTTAATAAATTTAGCCATTTAATATAATTCAGTAATATTCCGTCTGTCAATTGAACTCAGTGAACTAAGTCTTGTTCAGTTAGACAATATAATCAGTAATAGCTCAGTGATGCCCAGTATGAAATAGAAATCAGTTTAGTGTCTATTCAGTTAGGGGTAGGATTCAGTTCAGTGTCTTTTCAGTTAGAAGCCTAGTAGAGGGTTTGACCCTTAGTACCAATCCCTGCGTTACAAAACTACGTAGCCATCGTAGGTCGAGATATCTTCCTGCCAAATATTATGAGAGTTGATACATCTCATTCGAGTTTTCCTGCCGGCGAGCGTTGATGAAAGAGCCTCCTGTTAGAGAGGGTTAACTCACAACTTGTCTTTAACAGTGGCAAGGTATTGGCACCCTTCCAACTGGGGTTACAGGTTGGACCCCAATATATTTTGAATGGGGCATGTCGGTTAGATGATTATCTCTCACAGTCTCAGTTTCAAATTCAGTGTTAGTACAGAACTCAGTTTAGTTCTATAGATTCAAGAATGTCAGACACAGACACTTCGTTCAGTATGGAACTTAGTATAGTTCCACAGAATTAAGACTTTCAAATATAGTCATTTAATTATCAGTAATTTAGTATCGGTATACTTAGATATTAGTAAATCAATATTCAAACTTAGTATCCATTGTTATAACGATCTTAGTTGCGATGTACGTGTTCATGCATGTACTCCCATTCAGTTATATTCATGTCACTTAGTCAGTATTGCTCATGCATATGAACCCATGCATTTAGCCAACCTCACTTTGCATACCAGTACATTCAAAGTACTGATGCATATTTTTCTCTTGCGCTATGATGTCTTATATCATCGGTTTAGACGCACGGGCTCCCGATCATCCCTAGTAGTTACAAATTTTCAACATTCAGAGTTAGTGGTGAGTCCTCATAGTTTCAGGACATGATTATTATTTTAGAATTTCAGTTTTATTTTAGTAGCCAAAGTTCGTTGGGGACTTGTCCCATCAACTCCATATTCCAAATAGTTTAGAGGCTCTTCAGACTCGAGTATTTTTAAACAGATGTTTCAATTTTGGTATTGTAATACCGTATTCAATTTTCTTTAGTAATAAAACTTATGGTATCCTTTCTGCCTAATTTCTGCATACTATAGTACTATTATTTAGTTATTATAGTAGGTTCCAGTAATGAGTTAGCTTGTGGTCCTTTGTGATTATGAGCACCGTGTAGCGTTCGAGGTACGGACTCGGGGCGTTACAATAGGTTACATGAAGAGTTGGGCACTAAGCTTGATATCATAATTGCTTTCAATCCTCAGATTTATGGGCAGTTATAAAGGACTATTCAGGTGCTTGAAGATATATTAAGGGCATGTGTAATTGATTTTCGTGTACACTAGGATAATTTTTTCCAATGTTGTGAGATTCAAACAATAATATTTACCATTCTAGCATCACTATGGCTTCATTTGAAGCACTCTATGGGAGAAGTCTTAGATTACCCATAGAATGGTTCGAAGTTGATGATGTGAAGCCTTTGGGCACAAACTTAGTGAAGGAAGCTCATGAAAATGTATGATTCTTTGTAGACAAGCTATTGGCAACCCATAGTAGTCTAAAGAAGTATGTTGATCACAGGGTAAGGGACATATCTTTCAACCCCGATGAGAAAGAGTTATTGAAAGTATCTTCTATAAAAGGTGTTATACAATTTGGAAAGAAGGGTAAGCTTTTCCCTCAATATATTAATACACTTAAGGTTCTTGATGATGTGGGATCGGGATCTTACAAATTGGCATTCTCACCAAGCCTGTATAGGGTCCATCTGGTGTTAATGTATCAATAATCAAGAAATACCATGAAAATAGTGATTACATTATCAAATGGGACTCACTGTCACTTGATAAAAATATTGCATATGAAGAGCCAGTTGCAATTCTTGATTGGAATGTTTAGAAATTAAGAACAAAGGAAATTTTGTCCGTAAAGATTCATAAGAATCAATGTCCTATTGAGGAATCACCTGGAGAAACCTAGAGGGACATATAGGAGAAGTACCCCCATATGTTTTAGGATACAAGTGTCACACCCCTTTTTTAGGTCGAAGAAGTTTTTCCAATTAAAGTGACGTTATTGAATATGGATTACTATGTTTATAGAGTCGTCACATGAAATTGAGTTATGGTGTTCCAAGTCACAATTTTAAATTCCTTATCAAAAGAGAATGACTCTATTGATCTATAAAAATACAAATCGGGTAAGGAATTTTCCTAACTGAGGAAAAAGTATGAAGCATCCTTCGAATCTCGTGATTCTAGCACGATTGCTTTTATCTCTTAAATTAAGCTAGTGAAAATTAATTTTAGCACTATCTTTGTCAAGGCGCGTAACGGCTTCCTCGAGTTTCTTATTTGTTATTCAACATAAAGAGAAAGATGCAAAATTGCATTTTTAGTCGAAACATGTCACGACCCAAAAACTAAGTGTCATGATGATACTTTTTGTGACAGGCCTTGACAAGTAAGTCAATCACCCAAACTTATATAAAGTGAGAGAAACAACACTGAAACCCAAGTTAAGGATTTTACAACAAAGCTGAACCATAGAAATACAATAATAGTGGAAAAATACATAAGAGTGATGCATTACATCACCCCAAAACCTGATGTCACGGTGTAAGAACTAACTACGTACATCTCGAATTCTGAATATACAATTGATAGTCTAAAAAGGAAATATAATCTATCACTAAATACAAAATGATACATAAACTAGATAAGAAAAGTTAGTAGATCAAATGTGGAAGCATAGACAAACCGCTTCCTTGAAATACTCTAAGCTACACTCGAAATTAGCTACCATGCAGCGTACTCGTACCTGGATTTGCACCAAAAGGGCACTGTAGCAAAGAGTACGATCCACTTGTACTCAGTTGGTATTATAGGCCGACTGAACAAAGTAGAAAATAAATTATATAAAATACACACTTTGGGCATGCCACCTAAAATCAGAAAATGTCCTAAATGGTAGTCCACACCGTCTCCACTAACAATTCTAAAATATACACATATACAAAATAAAAGCATTAGAAAGAAGTACAAATAGACAGATATCAAATCAAACACAAAAATACTGCACAAAATATGCACAATATATGAAATTCAATGAATAAGATGATGATGATGATGTGATATGTTCGATGTTGTCGAACAACCTCCATGTACACCTACTGACCTCAATTCTCAAGGTAGGACCCACAGGGGTTTCGCAACCCATATGTAATTTGATAACCAATACAATACGAATCCAATATCTATAACTCCTTCGCGGCACATGTTCTTCGGGAGAGGGTTTTTAAAGATGTCACATATTTTGGTAGAAAAACCAGAATTTCCATGGTGGTGCTAATGTCTCATGAATGTATATACTATGAGGATATATTTCCCGTAACGAACTAAAATGAGAATTTCAAAATCCAAACAATATACCATGACTGTGAGCTAAAGATCTACTCGATAATCCAACCATCAATGATCTAATATAATCCATATACCCGTAGAGTAAAATATACAATAATATGCCATTGATATCACATAAATTCTAACTTAGACAATTTCCACCAAGAATAAAACCACCAAATATATAATTACCAGGAAAACAACACAATATAAGACTCCACACGGTCGCACATATAAAATAATGTCTCAAAACATCCCAAAACAATAACATATGCCCCTGCACTAGCACAAAATAATAACAAAGCTATTTTCATGATTAGTTCCATTCCCATAACATTCCTTTATATCAGTATTAACTACCCAACCCAGTCTGAAGAATGTTAAGCCATAACATACCTCAAATAAAGAAAACTAAAATTAAAAGCCTTCAACGTGGAGACTTCCTCTCACAAACAAACTCAAAGTCAACCAAAACAAATGAATATAGAATCCGCGTGTCAAAAATAAGCCAATGATACCCATACTTCCTAATTCTAAGTCGGGATCAAAATAAACCTCCAAAATAAGTTTTTAAAAATGAATGGTTAAACTAGAGTTTTAGTTCATAAATATATTACCCATGATTAAAGGAACCTATGGAACAAAACCTAAGTGAAAATGGGTTGAAATTGAGGTTTAAATTAAAGAAATACTAATTAAGTCTTTCTAGGACAAAATCCCTAATTTCCACATTTGAAATCGAGTTTGAACAAGATGACGAGATTAAAGATATATAATTAAAATAGAGATTTAGATCTTACCCAAACTTGAAAATGGAAGAATTTTTCAAAAAAATTAAAAATCCGAAGCTCTAAGTCTAAAAAATGATGGAAAAATTGAAAAATAGGCCTTTATATTACCTAGGTGACGCTTAAGTGGACACTGGACCGCTTAAGACATAACAACAAAAATCTGCACTTGTCACTTAGGCAGACCAAATGCCACTTAAGAAAAGAGGGCCTCGCTTAAGCGAAACTCAACTAGTTAAGATCGGTCGATTAAGCGGCCCATGTGTAGCTTAAGTAATTGCACCAGCAGAGTGGTGCATCAGCTGGAGACTTAGAGAATTCAAGTCTCTACCCATCCTTCGGGATTATTCCATGATCTCGAGAATACAAATGAACTATGCTTCCCTATAAAATTTGATACTCCAGACTCAATGACAAAATAAAATTTCTGCAAAATTATTTTTTGTATAAAATTAACCCAGAGACCTAATTTTACAATTTTTTTGAATTAAGGGTCAAAATGAGATACTTACGCCATAAAATCTCACCAACTATGTTACCAATATTAAATTGACTTTCCATGGAATAGTCCGTTTTGCCATCTAACACACAAAATGATAAATTTTAACTTAAGTCAACTATAAGTGCTTTATAATGTCCAAAAACTACAAACTCGCACGTAACACATCGAAATGCATTGGGAACGGCTACACCCCAAAAATATCACAAAGAGACCACGGGGAGGGTTAAAATAGTCAAAGCAGATAGAAATAAATAATTCACGAAAATCAAGTTATTACACCATCCACTACTAAAAATCTAGTTCATCCTCAAACTAAAGACAAAGGAATTACTTGAATCAGCAAAAAAGTGGGATAACTACCAAACATATCAGACTTTACCTCCCAAATAGCTTCATCTATAGTTGATGCCTCCGCTGAGCCTTAAACACCAAAATATCTGTAGAACACAACCTCCTAACATCCCTGGCTAGAATGGAGACATGCTCCTCAACAAAAGATAACCTCTTATCTAACTGGATTGAATCCCAAAGGATGAAAAAAAGACTTATCTGGAATGTAACGCTAAAGCATAGAAACATGAAAAATTATATCAACAGCTGCTAAATCTAGTGGTAATGCTAGCTCATATGCCACATTCTTAATAGTTTGAAGAATCTCAAATGGTCTAGTACCTGGGGTTAAGCTTGCCTCCCTTCCCAAACCTCATTACACCCTTCATTTGTGACATATAAAGGAAGACTCTATCACTAACACCAAATCTTAAGGCTCAAAGACTATGGCCCGCTCAGAACTTCTACCTACTTTAACCCACTCAAAGTCTATCTTGAAGGAACCAAATTCAATCTAAGGACTCATGAAGTAGGTCCATACCTCAAGGTCTATTCCTAAAAACTTCAAACCAACCAACAGGAGAGAGACAACGCCTACCATACATAGCCTCAAAGGGACCCACCTAATACTGGAATGGTAGCCATTATTACAAGTAAATTTTGCCAAAGCTAGATACTGCTCCCACTAACATCCAATGTTCGTAACACAATCGAGGAGAATATCCTTTAAAACTAGAATAGTCCTCTTCGACAAACCATCGGTCTGGGGGTGAAAACCTATTCTAAGATCAACATGTATACCAACTCCCCCTAAAAAGTCATTCAAAAGTGAGATGTGAATACTTAACCTCTAACTAAAATGATAGATACTGGTACCCTACTAATAAACCATGAAGATGAACTATCTTATGAATATTGATATGGGCCAACCCTCAACTCTAAAATAAACCTGAATAGGAATGAAATAAGTAGATTTTATCAATCAATCCATGATGTCCCAAACGATATATAACCATGATAAAAACAAGGCAACCTAGTCACAAAGTTGATAGTGATTCATTCCTATTTCAACTTAGGAGCGGGGAACCTTTGAATCATACTACCAGGCCTCAAATGCTCTACCTTCACTACTGCCAGCAAAGGCAATGAACTATAAAATTTTCTATATCCTTCCTCATACCACCCCACCAGTAGTGTTGTCGTAAATCCCAATATATTAGTCATTCCTAGATGAATAGAATACATGGAATAATGAACATCCAAAAACAATCTCACCCAATCACCCACTCTCGGCATACAAACTCAGCCTCCAATCCTCAAAATACTATTTCAATCAAGCAAGGCTTCCTAAGACTCACCACTCAACACCTTATCTCAATTCACTCTCTACCCAACATCATTAAATTGATGAACCTAAATCTACTCCATTAAGGAAGAACTAGCCTCTACAAATGCCTAAACATTCTTAGGTATTGAAATATCAATCCTAACTATTTGGTTAGCCAAAGACTAGGTCTCTAAGACCAAAGGCCTCTCTTGGGTCAAAAGACATGCCAAACTACCCATGCTTGTTGACTTTTGGCTTAACACATCTACAACCATATTATCCTTGCCAGATTGATAAAGAATAGTAAGATCATAGTCCTTATGCAACTCAAGACAACAATGTTACCTCATATTAGGATATCACTGGGTAAAGAAATACTGAAGGCTATGATTACCCGAGAATATCTCACAATGGAATCCATACAAGTAGTGCCTCCACAACTTCAAAGCAAAAAACAACTGCATACAACTCAACATAGTGGGTAGGGTAGTTCTTCTTATAGGGCTTTAGCTTACGAGAAGTATATCCAATCACCTGACACTCCTGCATTAATATATCACCTAACCCAACACCTGAAGTATTACAAAAGATGGTAAAACCCACACCCTTCTTGAGCAAAGTCAAGATAGGAGCTGATGTCAATAATCCTTGAGCTATTGAAAGCTTGCCTCACAAGCATTATACCACAAAAAGAAAATCTTATTCTGAGTCAACTTGGTCAATAGAGCCACAATAAATACAAAACCCTAAATGAAATGCCGATAGTAATCTACCAAACCAATAAAACTCTAAATCTAAATAGGAGAAATAGGCTTAGCCCAATCATGAACCACTGTAATCTTGGTCGAATCGACCATAATACCATCCCTGGGTACCGCATGACCCAAGAAAGAATTAGATCCAACCAAAATTTACACTTGGACAACTTGGCATACAACTTCTCATCATTAAATCTCTAGAGTACAATCCATAAATACTCCTCGTTACTGAGCTCTCTCTTAGAATAAATCAAGATATCATATATAATGCAATAACAAAGAAGTCAAGATACAGTTGAAATACCCAATTCATAAGCTCCATGGATGAAGATGGGACAGTCGGTAACCTAAAGGACATGACTAAGAACTTATATTGATTATACTGAGTCTGAAACACTATCTTCAGAATATCTAAAGCTCTAATCCTAAATTGGTGATACTCAAACCTAAAATCAATCCTTGAAAACACCAAAGCATCTTAAAGCTGGTTGAATAAATTATCAATTTGAGAAAGAGGATGCTTATCTTAATTGACACCTTATTCAGCTGTCGATAATCAATAATCAATACACATATGCATAAATACATCCCTTTTCTTAACAAACAAGATAGGTGCACCCAAGATGATACTCTAGGTCAGATAAATCCCTTATTCTACAGCTTTTGCAACTGATTTTTCAGTTCCTTTAACTCTGCTTGGCCCATACTATAAAGAGAAATAGAGATGGGCTTGGTGCTCGACACAACATCAATGGCAAAGTGAATATCAAGATCTGAAGACATACAAAGAGTGTCCATAAGAAAAACAACCATCAACTCATGAAAATAAGAACATAATCCAAAAAAGGCAGGGAATCAATACTAGTACCATGAATATGGGACAAATAAGACAAACAGTTTCTCAGTGCAAAACGATGAGCCTGAAGAAAAGATATAACTCTCTTAGGACCCAAATAAAGCACACCCTTCTAAGCTATCCATGGAACATCAGGTAGTACTAAAGTCACAATCTTAGTATAATAGTCTAGGACAATATGATAAGGAGCTAACTAATCCATACAAAAGATGACGTCAAAATCTACCATGTCTATGATAACCAGATCTACCCAAGTCTCACAGCCTACAAAAGTGACAACACTGGATCAGTGCACCCCAGCCACCACTAAAGAGTCTCCTACTTGGGTAGATATATGAATAGGTATGGAAATAGTCTCACTAATAAAATCAAAACCTGAATCAAAATATACATACATAAAGAATAGAGTCAACCCTAGATTAAATAACATAGATGCAAATCTGTAAACACAAGGGTGATACCTATGATAAAAACATTAAAAGCCTTTGAATCTAGTCTAACGGATATAACATTGAACTATCCATATCTAAGAACTCAGATTGAGTAGCCCCACGACCACTATCACGTCCGCTACCACCTCTGCTCTTGTATCTCTAGTAGAACCTTTACCTCTCACTCTCGATATAGAAGTAGGCCTAAAAACACAATGAGGACAGTCCTTAGCCATATGTCTAGCCTTTTCACACAAAGTAAACCCTGTAACTGGACTTAATAGGGAGAGGTATGGTTAAGCTAGAACAAGTAGCTAAAGCAGTTGAACTAGAAGAACCACCACTTCAACCCTATAAAACATCCAACACGGGTCTTCTATGATACCCACAGTTGCATCTAGAATCTCTGCCTTAAGAAGTATGATCTCTAAACTCACCTTGATGATGCACCCCCTGGGTAAATCCCTAAGACGCTTAAAGAATATACTTATTAATCTTAGCATGATCCACTATGCTTTGAAATAATACCCCTGAAACTCTCATCTGGGCAGTAGCAAGATAAACTAAAACATCTAACCCCTTTATGAACTTTTGAACCTTCTCAGACTCGGTGACAATACTAGAATAAGAATATCTATACAAGGCATGTAAATGTGCCTCATACTCTTGTATAGTCACGCATCCTTGCTCAAAGTGACCAAACTCATACCTCATCTTATCTCTCAAACTGAAAGGCACAAATTGTCCAAAAAGGCCTAAGCAAACTGATCCCAAGCCATCTTTAGTGAACATAGAGGTCTGCGACTAACAATTGACCTCCAGTAATCCCTGGCTGCATCTCTCAACTGGTAAGTAGTGTAAGCAATCCCATAATACTCAAACATTCTAAGTTGATGCAAATTCTCCATATAATTAATCAAGGAGTAATAAACATCCTCACCCAAAACACCACTGAACCTAGGTGAAGCCAAATGAGTGACTTTCTCAAACTTTTTTATATCCTTAGAACATATAACTTTACTCGTAATAATAGAAGACATAGTGAATTGGGCTGGCTAACATCCCACCTAAGGGGGAAATATAAATGAAGGTTGAACTCCTAACCTCAAAATACTATACTTGGATAGCAGCACATAAAAAGGAACAACACTCAGAGTCTATGGAGTACCATAAGCAGAAGTCGAATCAACTGAAGGATCCAAACTCGAAACAATAAGTACACCATAGGAAGACTCTGGCACGGATGAGACTATAACACTTAGAGCTGGAGGAACACTAGTTGCACCCAAAGGAACACCCTCTAAATAAGTCAGAAAGCTAATCAATAACCACCCTTCTACGACCGAGGTAAAATAACACTACAGAACCTGAGTAGGCCCCATATCTAAAGTATGCTCAACCTAAGGCTCAGTTGAGATTCCTTCAGTACTACAACTGGATAGAGAAGATCCTCGTGCCCATTCTCTACCTCAGGCCTTTCCATGACCTACAACTCACCCCTAGATTAGTCTCTCTTCTCAAATAATGGCTATGTATCTCTAGCCTCATAGGATGTATTCCTCATATCTGCGTAGAAAAGAGTGAAACTCAATTTAGAATAGATGGTATGGAAAAATCCACATTTGAAGGAACAAAACAATAAAAGTTTTCTAAATATATCTTATAGCCTCTCAAAGATAGATACTACTGTCCACGTATCAATTCATGAGACTCTACTAGACACCCTATTCTTACACTGATGAAACTAATAAACCTAGTTGCTTTAATACTAATTTGTCATGACACAAAAACTAAGGGTCATGATGACACTTGTCGTGATATCCCTTGACAAGTAAGTAAATCACCCAAACTGATATGTTGTGAGAAAAACAACAAGAAAACCTATGGAAAGACTTCTAGAATAAATCCAAACCATATGTATACAATAATAGCAGAAAATACACAACAATGATACCATACATCACCCAAAAATCTGGTGTCATAATATAAGAACAAACTAAGTACATCTCAAAGTCAAAATATACAATTGATAGACTAAAGAAAACATAATCTCTCTTTAAATACTAAATAACACATAAACTAGATAAGATGATGTACTAGATCAACTACTGAACCATAGATCGACCACTACCTCAAAAATACTCCAAGCACCACTCGAAATCAGCTATCATGCAGAGCACTCGTACCTAGATCTGCACTAGAAGGGCACAATGGAAATGAGAATATTCTACTTGTATTTAATAGGTATCATAGGCTGACTAAGCAAAGTAGTAAATAAAGTATATGAAATACAAACTATGAGTATGTCACCTGCAATAAGAAAATATACCAAATGGTGGCTCACACCGTCTAATAGTTTTAAAATATACACATATACCAAATACAAAGACAAAAAAAGCGTAAATATATTGACATCAAACCAAACACGAAAATACAACACAAAATATGCAAAATCTATGAAATGCAAAGAATATGATGATGATGATGTGATATGTCTGAGGGTGTCAAACTATTTTTATATACATCTATCGAGCTCACCTCTCAAGGTAAGACCCATAGGGGGTTCAAAACTCATATATAATCCCATAAAAAATTCCAATTCCAATCTAATATTCATTACTCTTCTCCGATACATGTCCTTCAGAAGAGGGTTTTTAAAACTATCATATATTTTGTCAGAAAAACCAATATTTCCATGTTGGTATCAATGTTTCATGAATGTTTATGCTATGAGGATGTAATTTTCACAATCAACCAAAACGATACCCATAAAAAAATTTTGAAAATGGGTTCTCAAAAAAAAAAGTTTAAACCAGAATTTTAGCAGATAAATATGTTACCCATAATAGAAGAAACCCATAGAAGAAAACCTAAGTGAAAATGGGTTGAAATTGTGGTTTAAATAAAAAAATACTAATCTAGGATTTTCGATCCAGAATCCACAATTTTCACATTTGAAATTGAGTTTTATAAAGCTTTAGATGACAAGAGTTGAAGTAAAAAAAATTAAGATAGGGATTTGGATCTTAACAAAGCTTGAAAATGGAAAGGTGTATTTGTATTTCCCAGGTGCCGCTTAAGCAGACACTGGACCACTTAAGCAATCGCCTCTTAAGAAGCCAAGTACAGCTTAAGCAGTATCCGCCCAAATATGCACGTGTTGCTTAAGCAGAGAGGGTCTCATTTAAGAGACACTCAGCTGGTTAAGCCAGGTTGCTTAAGCGATCGACTTGCTGCTTAAGCGACCCACGTGTTGCTTAAGCAGATACACCAGCTGAGTGGTACATCAGTGGAGACTTGGAGAATTTCAAATCTCTACCAACCCCTCAGGATTCATCTAGGATCTCAAGAATGCAAATGAACTATGCAATCCTTTCAAATTTGACGTTGTAAACTCAATGGTGCTATCAGATTTGAAAAAATGTTATTTTCACAAAATTGAGTCCCAAGACCTAATTTCACAACTTTTTAAATCGATGGTCAAAATGAGATATCAATGTCATAAAATCACACCAACAATGTTACCAACCTAAAATCAGCATTCCAGATCTGCTAGTGCAGTTTATTTTGTCATCCAACCCACTGAACAATAAATATCAACCAAAGTCAACTATAAGGCCTTTATAACCTCTAAAAATCACAACCTCGCACAAAACATACTAAAATGCATTAGGAACCGCCCCAATCATCCTCAGATCCTAGAAATACAACAAAGCAACTACGGAGAGGGATAAAATGGTCAAATCACATAGAAATAAGTAATTCACAAAAATCAAGTCATTGCAAAATAAAATTTTATCAGGCTATTGTTAAAGGCATTTATTTCTCTCTAGCAAATTTGGAACTATTTTTCTTATCATTATTCTCACTCTTTTCTCTTATAGTGAAAATGTGTAATGGATTAATCCATAATTCACCTCTCTCCCTTACAAATGAATATTTCACTCTATTCTTTTCTCCATATCAATGAGTCTTAAAAAGATTCGCAACCCATCTCACTCAAACTCACACTAAATAATCGATTAGGCCTTAAGTGAATCTAGGACCAAGAGCAATACGGCCTAACAATGTTAGAGATTAGATTACACCGACAAAGAAAAAAGAAAATATATTAGAATTGTTCAAGGAAATTAAATGACACTAGATTTATAAGTATTTAACAAAAGGTGTGAATTTACTAAGGAAACCACAACTATGCTAAAATATATGAGCTAACCAAAGCATATATTAAATCTTCAATTGCTACTATGCGAAATAAATTTCCATTTGTATATTAATTTTCCAATGAAAGAACAAAATATGCGGCATCTTTTAAAAGCAAATAAGATGACATAATATCCCAAAATTTAATTTTTAAAATAAACAATGGCAAATTAATTTCCTTTATAATCGAACAAGACAACAAAGTCCAAAAAAATTTGACTTTTAGATAAAAATACAAGTCCAGTGTTGATTTAAATATTTAAATGGATGAAAACAACAATGTATGGATCATCCAAACAACAATGTATGGATCATCCGCATTTTAAATCTAATCAAACATGAATTTCACATTCCCATTTTAATATTTTAAAAAATCAAATTTGTTAAATATCTTCTGGTTATACCAAATTTTAAACAAGGCAAATAAATTAGAAGTAAGTGATTTAATGAACTATATTTTAGAAAGTTACCCGAATATCCACATAATATTGCTGACATTCAAAAAATTAAATAGAGGAAATGCTGCAACATTTAGTTAGAAAAAAGTAAAAAATCAAACATAATCATCAATTTTGCAAAAATAGCATGCTTACACTAACAAGTAAAAGAACAAAGAGATAAATAGATAAAATAATTAGGATTGAACTTATATAATAAGGAATGGGTCTCACATAATAATCGAATTTATATATTCAACAATACATGAAATCATTTAAAAACTTCGTTCATGCTTTGATTCACAATAAAACTTATATAATAAATAGGGCAATAGAAAATAACAACCTGTATGATAAACCAAATAAAAATAGGTATAGGAATGACATCACTGAAAACCCAAAAAAATATCAAAATCAGAACTCCAATTCATAAATCTTCCCATTTGTATTAGTACGTTTTCTATACTTTTACACTCTTTTTCTATTTTGTCTATCTTTTTGTTATGTGGCAGTTAACCTGTCATGATTCGATTTCTCAGGTCATGATGACACTTATTATGAGCCACCAGTAGCTAAGCCAACTTGTAGTGCGAAACGGCTAGCAATGGACTATCAAGAGAGAAGAAGGAAGAATGTAGAATAAATATAGCAAAAGACTGAAACATAATATAGTCCCAAAACTTGGTGGATCAGTACAAGAGCAGCTAATATAATAATACTACAGAATGATGTGCTAAATGAATATACTAATTTAACCCATATCCATATACAACATAGAGACTAGTCTAGTACATAGGAGGAAGAATAGTAATACTCTAAATGCAAAGAGCTCACTCTATATCTCCAAACTATAGCTACTCCGCATAACGTACACAACAACGATGAGAACCCGTACTATAATCTGCAGGCTACAAAAGTATGGTATGAATACAAAATACATGTTACTCTCTAGGGAACTATCGACTGAGCTTCAAAGATAATGCAAATATACATAACATGCCAATAAAAATGTAAGCTATGCTCAAGGATCCAAGAGAACTAAGATAGTAAAACTTAGAGACAATAAGGATAGGCCAACCTATTCTAATCATGAAATAGGTCTTAGCACTATACTGTATATCAATGGATAATATACAAATAAAGAGCATATGAAGGATATACATAGTAATATACAAACACAAGAAATGGATATACAACATAAATAATAAAGGAAGGGAGGGATATATAATAATTCTATAACTACGCATTATCAACCAGCTCATATCAACCATTCTATGAAGATAATGCAAGAATTTTATTTTTCAAATACAACGGTTGTGACTGTTAAACCTTATTTGTGGCAATGATTTTATGTAGCTAATGCAGCAATTTTTTGACGCTAATGCTATTGTTTTTTGAAGCTACTACATAATTTTTTTTAAGATAATGATATAATCTTTTGAATCTAGTACAGCTATTTATTAGGCTATATATATATATATCACAATATTAAACATGTAAAATAATAAATGATCATCCACTTCATCATCACTACCTGAAATTTTAACCAAACAAGAACAAAAATATTTCTTGATCATTCAAATGAATAAGTGCAACATGCATATTTACAATCTTTCAATGTTTCAAAATACAAGATGTACAATTTTTTAAACAATAATAAGAACCCAATTTGATCAATCCCCTAGGTTAGGTGAAGTTTGAGTATCATCACTTTCATTCCCTTCATCAATGTGATCATCATCATCACCTACAAAATTTTTAAAGCAAAATAATTAATAAATGCTTTCAAGACGTCTAATCAAATTATAATAATGACAAGAATGTAAATCTCTAATGAAATACTATATGAATTAAGTTGTTCGGTAGCCTTTGTAAAAAATTATGTTGTCTAATCATATTTAAATGTTTGAACATAATTTCATTTTCAAAAACTAAAAAGAAAAGTTGTACCAATTAGATTATTAAGCAGATACATTAATAAAAGGTCCAACTAGTTGAACTTGAATATTACTAGACTAACTTTACACTATAAGCAAGAAGACACATGTGCGAGTTAACACAAGTGAATAAGAATATAACTATAAAACACCATTGTAAACTACTACTTAGTAAATTAACGAACCAAACACATTTAAGCTGTCCCTAGCTACCTCTATCTATCCCTATTATAATACCTTAACAAGATCAAAAATAGTATTTTTTTAAATGGCTAGGGCCATAACATTTCTTATTTAGAATAAGTTTTATATTTACAGACACAACAACAACATAACCAGTATATTGCCACCAAACATATGTTGATCAACAAATATGTTTACTTATGTGTAAAGAACAAAAACTAAAGTGTAATAGATGTACAAGACAATAAAACAATGCAGTTGTATCACCTGAACCCTTCCATTTAAGAAAAAATTAATGTCAACTCTACAAACCAACCATATCGGAAACAAATCTCATACCAATAAGAACTTTATGAAAAAAGTAAAACACTCTCTATAATTACAATATCGACTAAACACTTCTAGTTTTCAGGTACATTTCTCTCCAGTAATAACTTTATCAAAACACATCATATGAGGACTTTCAGCTATCCGGATAAAATTCCAATGTATACATATACATATATATATGTGTATATGCACATACACACACGTTAAAATGGTATTCCTATTACCCTCTTGGATATACAACAATAGTCAAGAAGAGAAAAAATATAGTAGTCAGAGAGACACATGCAGAAGAGAAGAATAATCATAAGAAGAAAGAAGAAAACAATCACAACAGAGAGGTAGTATAAACACTAACCTTGATTTGTTTATCCCTGTCGTTGCTGGTATAGAAGAAGATTCTCCTGGTGAAGAATGTTCCATGTATGTTAGGATCAATTAATCTAGCAAATTGAATTTGATAAATAATATCTACAATCACTTCGTATTGGATGTTCTCTTTTGTTTCTCAATTTGTCTCTCCGCAGTTTGCTTTTTTTTTTTTTTTTGCATTTGTTGCACGATGTCATTAATGGCACTAATCTTTGGTTTTGAATATTCATTTCCTTTTTTCAAAGAAGTATTTGTAACACCTACTCCATAAAGTCTTAGACGTCCCGAGTGTTCAGGACATACGATGACTCAAAATGCATCAGTAGGCCGGTTATATACAGTCTGTTGTGTTTCAGTTTTCTCTATTCTAGTCTAATATAAAAAAATGCATTTTAATAAGTAAAAACTAAGAATAAGTACCTTATGTAAATAAAAACAAAATTTTGAAAAAATTACTTCATATAATTTTGCTAATTGTATCTTCATTCAACCTCTGCAAAAATGGTCTAGTTTTCTTGCTCTTATGGCAACAAGCATCTCCTTAAGCGGTAAAGTTTCCCCTTTTTCTTTTTCCTAGTCATATGAAAATAAATATAAAAAATTGCTTATATGTGAGGTTAAAACTCAATAATAAATAACAAAACACACCAATTTATTGCAATGTACAGTAAAATGCTTTTTTGCTCGTAATATGTGGATTCAATAGCTTCTTCCAATTCTCAATTTTAGAATTTTTCTATAAAACATACCAATATCATAAACTTGAGGCAATAAGGAGCTACGAATTTTGGAATATGTTTTACCAAAAATTTTTAAGACTTCCTATTTATGAGGAGATTTTTAAATAGAATTATTGAATATTTTCAAGCCTTTTAGACAATCGAACTTTATTATTTCATATTGTTCATAACAAACCTCCTTTATACCACTTCTATGATTTTTTCAATTTTCTCAAATTATTTCAAAAGCCCAACCTTTTGCAGTGTCAGGAATATCATATTTCATCTACGATTTGGTGTCATTTTTAGTTAGCTAATATATGTTAAAAACTTTTATAAATAACTAAATATTTAAAATATTACACATTAATATACTCCCATACATCTTAATTGGTGTCCACGTGCCTCAAATAAAATATATTGAGTAGGCAAATGATTGCTCAGTTACAACTTCATCAGTTGGACCTATGGGTTTATTATTCCTATTTCATAGGATCTGTTTCTTCTCAGTTCATCCATGTACCTTGTGTATTTATGTTGTGCTCCTTGTCTTTTTAGTAGAATCCCTTCAGGTATTAGGAAAAATAAGAAATTAGAAGTCATGAAATAATTAAACAAGTTCTAAGATATATGTTACCTTGTTGATCTTTGGTCTGTTCATTTGTTGGAGGGGTACCGCTTGAACCTATTGGAACAAATTCTCGTTCCTCAGCAGGTTGTTGTTTTTCTAAAGGTTGTTCCTGTATGAGCTTCTTTGTTCATATTGTTCACTTGCTTTGGATTTTTGTGCTATTGGATGTTGTTCACCAATTAAGTTTAGCATATGCTCTTTCTCCAACCTTATATAGTGAACAGTTTAACTGTTTGCCAATACTCGATATTTTTTTATTTAAAATAGTTGATAATGATTCAGCTTTAGCATATGCCTTTTTCCTTGCTTCTTTCTTTCTTGTTGTATGCCCTTGTTGACTCATGATATAACGATCTGAGGATACGACGTAGTAGTAGCATGGTGCTTAGAACCACAAGTGATTCCAAGCTAGCCCAGGTACTGACTTGATACTTGAGCAACTGATTTATAATGTAAATACAAGCAATTGTTGAGCGGAAACGTAATCATGAGAAAGTTTGAATAAATGCAATAATGGTAAAGTTTACAACATGATAAAACTGAAGAAAGAAACTTGAATTACATGTAATGACTCTATTGACTATCTATGAAGCCTATACTGTACTGGCTGTAGATAGCTAGGACATGCCTCCAACTACCACTAATTAATACATATTAATAATAAAAATACAATATAGTACATGAACTACAACCAACTAGAGTTCCCCAAATAGGAGAACTCATCACCTGCTGGCTGGAAACTAAGAATTGCCTGACCTTATATAATGAGCTACATCTAGTACCTACATTATGAAGGATGTAGACACAAACACATATATGTGATCAGTACGTTAGAATGTACTGGGCATATAGAGACACCCACTAAATCTTGGAAATATTTAAAATATGTTGTACGACTAAGGATATAAGCTATTTATAGTAATATGAATTTAATACATGGTTGTTCATGAAAATGGTAAGTCATTGTGAGATTTATAAATCATGAGCTACAAATAATTATGTAAGCTGGGAAGTAGTAGAAACATGAACACTGTATCTAAATCTTACGTAAAGTTAAACATGTTGTAAACTGAATTGAGGACCATGTATGGATAATAAGCATGAAAACATGAACATGTAAAATTAAGAATGCAGAACCAACTATAGCATGTACTGACATGATCTAAATAAAATGAATAATCTATAAAACTAACTGAGTAATTACTGAAATCCGATTACTTGGCCAAGCAAACCTAAACTTAGATAAACTGAATACTTACTTAAACTGTGGGCGCTATCATATAACCGACATAAACCGTGTGATCTATCATACAGTCCAACATCTGAACCACGTTAAGGAGGGTTGTTCTATCCTTTCCATCGGAGTAGAACTTGATCTAGAGTGATCACTAAACTAAGCCTATGTTGGGCAAGGGGATGCATTTTCTGGCGAGGCCCCTAAACCTACTGTGGCACATAGTTTCTTGAGAGGTAGGATGCGTTGAACCCACACTTACCACTCGGTGCTAAATCCTACTCCCAACTAAAAGACACTAAAATACTAACTGGTGCATGCACTGGTAACTGATAAGCTTAGCTCATGGTATTTTGAAAATGACAGTGCATACAGATTCTAATGTAATTTTAAACATGTAAACTGATAGTGCTCAACATAAACATAATAATCTGTGTTTACATATAAAATCATGAGATGACTTACTTATTACTTGAATAATCTGAAATATAAGTAAACATTTAGGTATCGGGTGTTCATAACCCCTAGCACTGAATGATTGCAAAACGTCGATAACAAAACTTTAAACAGTGACATAAAATCATACGTCAAAGACCCAAAATATGAGATATTTCAATAGTCTGATAAACTTTATGAATGTTAACATGGGAAAGAGTTAACCTAGGGAAAATATCACGTTTATACAATTTAAACTATACTTTAGAATTTGACATGATTCTAACTAAATAGGGATTTTGGAACTTCAAACATGTAGGAACATGATTCTCATGGGATAAAACTATTAGCATGGCTTGAATGTACAACTAATGAGAAAACTTGGATAAATTTCATAATTTAAGTGGAACTTGATCATAATTAGAGTAAAATTCATACTTGAATCAAAAAGAGATTTTTTTTGGGTCAATGGGTGGAAGGAAGCCATTGATAAATACCCCACATACCTCAATTACTTGAATCCTTGAAAAAAATTTGAACATAGATCTTGGAACTTGAATTCTTGGAGAGAAAGATTAAATTTCTTGTTCTTGGATGGAGGGGAATGGTTTACATGAGTTAATATCATGAAAAGGAGGCAATAACTTTTTTTAAAGACCTTTAATTCATTTAAGAAGGATTAGAAACAATTTAGGGATGTGAAAAGACTTTAACGCCCTTAATATAAGTCAAAATGGAGCAACATTTGGCAATTTTATTTTATTGTGTAGCACACACCAATAGCATACCCCATCCAGTGGCTATTTGCAATTTCAATGTGACACAAGACCTTAGCATGGTATAACTTTTCGCTCGGGTATTGGATTAAGGAGAAATTGCTATCGTTGGAAAGATAATTCAATTATGTAAAACTTGGTGAGTGTTGAGATGCAAAGTTACACATATGTAAAAAGTTATACACTTTCAAAGTTGACCCTTACACCATCGAATACAAAAATTTGGCCGAATTAAAGTCTCTTAAGTCAAATTTTCTCTAAGTTATTCCTATGAACATTTTTCAATATCATAATCAGTCTTCACACTAGGATAATGATCATGACACATGTATTCAAATATAAATCATAGAATTAAAGTTTACATACGTAGGAATGATGGTTTAATTTTTAACTCAGAATTGTGGGGTGTCACATTATCTCACCCTTGGAATAATTCATCCTCAAATATTGGGTAAGAACATATGAAAACTTTAGAAGTATGGAATACGGTACACACGACATGTCTGCAAATAAAAGATATAGCTGACCTGAAACATTAAAACTCCTATTATGAAACTGATTTCTGAGCTGACTTGATTCTATTGACTGTAAGGAGCTGATTCCTACTGAGAGTTTAGAACTCACTCAAAATTTTCACGATATGATCATACATATAGAACTGTGAAGTGACAAATGATGCAACAAAATCTCAAGAGTTACCGAGGATGGAATAAAGTGCATAACTTCTCAGTAGGAATTATCCATCAACAAAATATGTATACTGATCATAAAAAAAGGGTTTCATGGCATCACCAAGTACATTATATAAGCAAAATCATGAGATAACGAGACTAAGGTCATACAATAGGTATTACAATGTCTGGGTTGAATACTTGAAAAACTGAGATCATTAACTGAACACTGACTATGAATTCACTAGCGCATAATGCATCATCCAATTATACACCAACACAACATTCAAGCCTATCGTTATAACGAAATATGAACTTCTAGTCAACTAACCCTCTTAGGAAATTTTCACAGATTCTCTAATATTTCTGTCAGTAACAACTTCCATGCATTATCCCATGAAGACATACATAGAATTCTTAACTAAGCACAATATATACTAAAATATTTTTACTCACTCTTTCCTTCACACTTACAGACTTTGACTAAAAACGCATCCCATAATCTTTTCTCAACAAGAATCATTTACTCTATCCCCTCTAAACTATTGATCATCAAATTTTCATTGCCAGTACCTTAAAAAAAGAAGAGGTCACCAAAATGTTAGAACATGAGGACGTGAAGCATGAAAGAATAACTTTAACAATTACTGAGGACTGAGAAATAGAGTTACAAAGGCATGAATTAATTAAAGAGATCTAAAATGAGGACATACATGGCTAAATCTAAATTACACTAGTCATTTAGGAGTGTAGGATGAGTACTTAGAACTTAACATACAGTAAACCATGGATACATGAGTCATGAGCTGCATGACCTAAGTTTGGGGTTCATAAATGCATGGAATACAATTTGTACTGCTACGTGAACTGGAACTCCTTATACTAGGAATTGGAAACATACATGATTCTATGGAAAGTGTATGAATATGAGCTATGATCATGGAGCTGACTAGTAAGGCATGAGTATATGTCTTGATAACTAAAGTACAAAAATTTGTATCGGGATAAGAATAGGTGTGGCATCTTCCTTCTTTATTGATGTTCTACGATACACTAGCATCACTACTAGAATCTGAGAATCTGACTTGATTCCTTGTTCTATAATCTCCCCCTTAGCTTTAAGCCATCATTCTAAGTTTGCAGATTCCTTTAATAAACTCTAAACTAAACTACAACCACTTAACTCTAGAGTCTGAGATATAACAGTACACATAAAGAAAAAACTTATCCTGAAAGAATATACCTAAAATTGTAGAACACGCTGCTCGTATTTTCTTCTATAATAGAACTCTTAACTTTCGATAGACTCAAAAGTCATCATACAACAACATAAACACTTATTGCTTAGAATCTTTAGGAGTATCACCATACCCTGAGTTCACACCTTCTAGAATTTCAACTCTTCATTTTAGTAGCTCAATAATTCAAGATTCAAACTTACATTCTAACACTTAACATGGATATTCCCAATCTTTTAATGAACTATACTAACTTCATTCTTGAAGAATCCCTTAATATATATAACCCTTAACTTTCTTTAGCTTTGAAAATCATCATCACATACACACACCCTTCTTGGCAACATACTTGCCTCACTAAACACATAATCTGCCTTTTTTCCTTCATAGCCTAATAATACCACATCTCAAAACTTATATTTTTCCCTAAACCATAAGAATTTCCATACACCAACATACACAACATCAATAATATATATTTTTGAATCAACAAACATAAATTTTTGCATGTACTATTTAAAGCCTACTAGTTTACCTCTATACAACTAGCCCCGTAGATACATAATCTACTAAATTAAGATAACACTATCCCCACTTTATTGATGCTAAACTTTTGGGATCATGTAATACCCGTACTTTTACCAAGCTTGAAATAACTTTGAGAATGTAAGAAACTTACTTTGAAATATGAATCAATTTTTGTACTGTCATCTAGACCGTCGTAGCCAAGATAGTAAGTCAACCTTCTGGATAAGGTAGGATGGAAAGGTTGATAGACCATCAAACTTGCGACGGACCATCACCCAAGCCATTGCTATAAGGCAGTACATCTTTTTTTGGTCCATGTACGACGGTTGAAATGATGAACCGTCGATCAAGAGATGGACTATTGCACGAGCCATCACAAGTCCTATTTAATGAATTTTAAGTTATTTTTAAAGGGTATTTGGGTCTTTTTTCCACCCATTTTAACCCCTAATTATATCAGACCAAGTCTCATAAGTTAATTATTCATTCATAACATCAAATTAGAGTTTTCTCTCAAAGGTAATCCCCAAGAACAAGACCCAAATCATTATTCAAGAAACCAAGAAATTCAAGTTCTTCAAGTCCAAGAACTTCAAGAAACTCACAATAACGGTATGTGATATGTTGATTCATGGGTCCTTTTCACCCATAAAACTCAAGAATCTTTTTCCAAAATCCAAGATTTTTGTATTGATGAATGTTCATGATTTAAATTGAATGAAAATTCATGTTCATGATATTGTGAGGTTTTGATTCATGTTTTAAATTAAATATTTCAATGGTTGACCCTAGTATATGAAGATTTACATAAAAATTATGATAAACCCCCTTTGAAATTAAAAGTTGATTGATGTATCCATGATTATTAGATATGTTGATGATTATATAACTAAAGCATGCTCCCCATGTGTTTGACTAAATGCCTATGTGAAAGAAAAGTCTCACACTAGTATGATAATATGAAATCCCCATTTAGGTATAGGTTTATGCATGTCAAATATTTGATGAAATGCCTTAATAAATGAATTCAAGATTATGATATTGGTCATGTAATCAAGAAAGTCATGCTTTTGTCAGTTTCTTTCCATCGAGTTTTGGGGGTACTTGTACCCAAAAAATATAGTGGTGTGCCTAGAGTTAGTGTCATGATTTCATGATATTCTCAATCAATCCACGGTCCATAGAACTCAGTCAGTTATGTGAATCAGGAAAGTGTAGTAATACAATAATCTTAGTTCTATTCCATCAATCAACAAAACTCAATTAATTCAGTCCAGTTCAATTCAGTAATCCATGTTCAGTGTCTATTCAGATGGGAGTAGGGATTAGCACTGAGTGAACCCAAGGATGGGAACACACACTGTCAGATAAGGGTGTGATTCTTAAAAGTCATCCTTGCATGCTAGAACTATGTAACTAGGATAGGTTGAGACATTAACATTGTCAAATGAGGGTTAATAAGGTGGATAAGCACTGTCAGATGAGGGCCTTACTGTTCTCTTTTGGGCACACTTTTAGATGAGGGTTACTCACAACTTGTCCTTACTGGTGGTGCGGTATTGACACCCTTCCAACTAGGGTTATAGATTGGACCCCTACTCAGCCCTAGGCGTATTAGGTGCATATCAGTTAGCTAACTACTTCCCATAGTTTAAGTTATAGAATCAGGACTTTCAGATACAGTCATTCAGTCTCAGTATACAGTCATTCAGTCTCAGTAATAGAACTCAGATAGTTCTAAAAAATTTAAGATTATCAGATATAGTCAACTCTAAGCAAAATGAAACTTAGCTAGTTCTATTAGAACCTAAACTATTAGATAAAGTCACTCAGTATCAATTATTTCAGTTATACAGTTATCACTATGTGACGTTATCAGTATTGAGGTTCAGTAATCATATTGTCACAAACTCAGGTACAGTTATTATGTATTCATCTATGCATTCTTACGTTCATGTTACCCAGTCAGTTAGTATAGATCATACATGTGAACCCTTTGTATTCATCCTACCTCACATACATACCAGTACATTCAAATGTATTAATGCATTTACGCTATGGTATTTTATACCATAGGTTCAGAAGCACAAGATCTAGAGCATCAGTAGCATTCCAATGTCAGCAGTCAGAGTTAGCAGTGAGACGTCATCCTTTGAGGACATTACCATTACTTTATTATCTCATTAATTAATTTATTAGTTATAGTTAGTCGGGGATATGTCCTATTAACTCCTTATTTAGACAGTTCAGCCAGTTAGAGGCTTTTTAGACTATCATGTTCAGACAGTTATTTCAGTTATTTTGGGTATTTCATACCCATCTAGATGTTATATTTTTATCAGTTATGTTATAGTTTTGAACCTTATGGCCTTTCAGCTTTTATTTCTTTATTCATATAGTATATTATGTAGTGTTCAGTAATAGATATCATTCATGGGTTAGCTTATGGTCCTTCAAGGTCATTAGCACTATGTAGCATTCTGTAAATTCAGATTTAGGGCATTACAAACTTGGTATCAGATCCTAAGGTTCAATAGAGTCCTAGGAAATCTAAAAGCTGCATCTAGTAGAGTCTTGTACATAGGTGTGTTGCATGCTACATTTATGTATAGGAGGCTATAAGATGTTTTAGGAATAGTTTCTCTTCTTTCAGTATTCATGTCATGCCATTGAGCATAATATCAAGTTAATCTTCAGTCTGGTCTAATCTGTTTCTCCCTTTCTTCTTCAAAACATGCCTTTCTTATGCAGAATTTAGAGCAATATTCACTACTCTTTCTCAGTCAGTTGCTGCTTAGAATGAATGACCAGCTGTTATTCTGGCCCACCCAGTGGCCAATTCAGTTGCCACCAGGAATTAGGATTTTTATCAAATAAATCATCCATCCTTTCTCTGGTCTAAGTCAGATCAGGACCCTCAGGAATTTATTGATCAGGTTCAGAAGGTTATGGATATCATAGGGGTTACTTCTAGTGAGAGTGCGGAGCTAGCTGCATATCAGTTATAGGATGTTGCTCACACTTAGTTCAAATAGTAGAAATTAGAGACGACTATAGATACAGGGCCTATTGAGTGGGAGTAGTTTGCTACTACCTTCTTAGATAGATTCTTTCCCCTAGAGCTGAGAGAAGCTAAAGTATTAGAATTTATCAACCTCAAGCAAGGAAACATGACGGTGAAAGAGTATTCTCTTAAGTTTACTCAATTAGGTAGATATGCTCCTTATGTAGTTGCAGATAGAAGGGTTAAGATGATTAAGTTTGTCTTTAGGGTAAATAATAGTATGGTCAATGAATGTAGGTCTGTGATATGGAATAGAGACATGAACATAGAAAGACTTATCACTCATGCTTAGCCGATAGAGGAGAAAAAGATTAAGATGAGGAAGAAGTAGAATAAGAAAGCAAGGACAGGTAATTTTAACTTTGATCATCCAAAATGAGATGGAGAAAACTATTCTCAGTTTTGTTTAAGTCAGCAAATCCATCTCCTTCTTCATCTAGTGCTCCAGCTCCTAAGTTCAGGGATGGTAATAGAGATAGAGCACCAGGCTCTAAGTATCATGGCAGTGTTAGCAATACTCGAACTAATCCCTTTTATCAGACTTATACTAAGAACCACAAGGGTGCTTCCAGAGTTGGTAGCGATATATCTATTTTGGATGTGAAAAACCAGGCCACAGATTCAAAGATTGTCCCGAGCCAGGTTATCAACGTCAGCAGAATTATTCCCCAGTTAAGTTTCGTCGCTCAAATCAGCAGGGTGCTACTTTTAGTGCTACTAGTGGGCAACGCCCAAATTGAATTTATACTCTCCAGTCCTGGCAAGATCAGAAAAATTCTCCTGATATAGTTAGTGGTATCTAGAAGAAACTTTTAGGGTTGATCCTTAAAAGACTGAAGTGGTAAGAAACTTGCCCAGACTTGTCTCTCCATCAGATATCAAGAGTTTCTTGGGTTTTGATGGCTATTACAAGCGGTTTATTGATGTATTTTCTTTTATTGCATCCCCTATATCCAGATTGACTCAGCAAAAAGTCAAGTTTTAGTGGTCAGATCTTTCTGAGAAAAGTTTTCAGGAGTTAAAAACTCAACTCACCTCAGCTCTAGACTTAGCTCTTCCAGATGGTCCAGATGGTTTTGTAGTGTATTGTGATACATCTAGAGTAGGTTTAGGTTGTTTCCTCATGCAGCATAGTAAGGTCATCTCCTAAACCTCCAGACAACTTAAACCCCATGAGATAAATTATCCTACTCATGATCTTGAGTTAGTAGCCGTAGTTTTTGCCTTGAAGATTTGGAGGCATTATATATATGTAGTTTATGTAGATGTTTTCATAGATCATAAGAGCCTTTAGTATGTATCTTCTCAGAAAAATATCAATCTTCGTCAAAGAAGGTGGTTGGAGCTCTTGAAAGATTATTACATGAGTGTCCTTTATCATTCAAGAAATGCCAACGTCATGGCCGACGCTCGCAGTAGACTGTCTATGGGTAGTGTTACTCATGTTGAGGATAGTAAGAAGAAGTTAGCTCAGGAAATCCATAAACTTGGAAGACTAGGCATTCTCTTAGTCTATTCGGAGGAGGGTGACATATGGGTTCAGAATAGTTCAGAATCATCTTTAGTTGCTGGGGTAAAAGAAAATAAAGATAGAGATCCCAATATTTTCAAGTTAAAAGAGTCAGTCAAGGATCAGAAAGTAGAGGTTTTCTCCCAAGTGGGAGATGGCGTATTGCATTGCCAAGGTCGTCTATGTGTTCTAGGTGTAGACGACTTAAGGCATCGAATTCTTGTAGGAGCCCATGGTGTGCGCTACTCTATTCATCCAGGGGCTACAAAGACTTATTGCGACTTCAAGAAAACCTATTGGTAGAGTGGGATAAAGAGAGATGTTGTAGATTTTGTGGCTACATGCTCTACATATCAGTAGGTTAAGATAGAGCATCAAAAGACTAGTAGGTCCATGCAGGAGTTTAATATTCCTACTTAGAAGTGGGAAGAAGTGAACATGAACTTTGTGATGAGTTTTCCTCGTACTCATCGCCAGCATGATTGTGTTTGGGTCATTTTAGATAGGATGAAAAAATCAGCTTATTTTCTTCCAGTCCATACCTCTTATTCAGCCGAGGATTATGCAAAACTCTACATCAAAGAGTTGGTCAGATTGCACAGTGTTTCATTATATATTATCTCAGACAGAGGTACCCAGTTCACCTCTTATTTTTGGAAAACATTCCAATAGGGTTTTGGTACCCAAGTTCATCTCAGTATAGTCTTTCATCCTCAGACAGATGGTCAAGAAGAAAGGACCATACAAACTATACAAAATATGCTAAGGGTGTGTGCAATTGATTTCAAGGGTAGTTGGGATGACCACTAGCCTTTGATTGAGTTTTCATAGAACAACAACTATCATTCCAGTATTTGGATAGCTTTATTTGAAACTCTCTATGGTAGGAGGTATAGATCTCCAATTAGTTATTTTAAAGTTAGTGAGGCCTCAGTTATAGTGCCTTACTTAGTATTTGATGCCTTAGGAAAAGTCTAGTTGATCAGAGAAAGACTTTGGGCTGCTCAGAGCCGACAAAAGTCTTATGTAGATATGCGCAGAAAGAATCTCGAGTTCGAGATGGGTGACTATATCTATCTAAAGATCTCTCCCATGAAGGGAGTGAAGATATTCGATAAGAAGGGAAAGCTCAGTCCGCGATATGTCGGTCCCTTCAAAATTCTCAGTCATTTTGGCAAGTTAGCTTATGAGATCGAATTGCCTTTAGATCTAGCCTCAGTTCATCCAGTCTTCGATGTCTCATTGCTTAAGAAGTGCATAAGTGACCTAGCTGTTTTAGTCCCTCTTCAGAGTATAGATGTTCAGAACAGCCCATCATATGAAGAGATTCCAGTCGAAATTCTTAACTACCAGACTCATAGACTGAGGAACAAAGAAGACCCTCTAGTCAAAGTTCTTTGGTAAAATCAGCCAGTTGAGGGAGCTACTTAGGAAGTAAAAGCAGACATGTGCATCAAGTTTGTAATACCCCATACCATTTCCTAGCTTTAAATCATCTAAAAAATGTTAGGATCTTTCTTTGAAAGATGAATCCACTTTTGTACATGTGGTGTTTTTAAGATTTTCACTTTTTGTCATATGGGAAATTCAATAATCTTTCCATCACTATAAAATTTTCCTAAATCCGATTAGCAGGTAAGAAGTTATGACTATTTCAAATTCCTTTCGTAAAATAGTGCCATATTGGTCAGTGGCGCACCCCGCCACAAGCTAAAATGGCAATTGTTCTTTTCCTATGTCTCTGCGCGATTTCCTCCGCGTCGCGCCAATTTTCCTGGTCACAAAATAAGGGAAAAATCGATGGCTCCATATCGCTCCATCCCTCAGTTTACCAATTATCAAATTCCAGTGATACAACGCGATAGCACCATATCGCGCCAGGGGTCCAATTTGGAACATTTTTACTGAAATTACAAGACACATCCAGGGTTAAAAGGATCAATTCCCGACCCCTATTTAAGCCCTTTAACACATGATTCAACCACTTTTTACCCTAAATACACTCTCTTCTCTCAAAAAACTCTCAAGAGCAACCTAGGTCTTTATATAGAAGATTCAGAATAAAGAATTTCCTCAATCAAACTTTGTGTACTTACGAACCAAGGTATGTATAGTGTTCATTCATTGACTCCTTTCATCCATGAAGCTCAAGAATCCCTTTTCTAAATTCAAGTTTATGGATATTCTTAAGAATTTCATGATTGGGCTGCTCTTGTTAATGTGGATAATGAGAAATTGAATCTACTCCATGTTCGGTGATAAATTCTATGTGGGTTAAATTATTATAGAAATAAATTCATGAAAACCAATGACTAAACCCTTGAATGTTGAAATTAAAATTGAACCATGCTGTTTAATTATTGTACAATGATGTTTACATGTACCAAGCCTAGAATATGTTTGATTAAATTCCTAGATGAATGAAAGGTACCTAACTAGCATGATACCATGAAATCTCCATGTATGTACAAGTTATGCCTATTACATGTTTTGATGAAATGCTTCTATAAATGTATTATGGATTATGATGTTAGTTATATGTTCAAGTAAGTTATGCTTGGTCAGTTTTCCTCTATCGAGTCCTAGGGGTAGTCTTACCAGAAACATTAGGTATGTGCCTAGATCCACTCATATTTTCACGATACTCTCAGTCAAGTTACGAATCCTTGGACTTCAGACAGTCTTATGACTAAGGAAATCTCCATGATCTCATGAACTCAGTCAGTTGTTAGATATCAGTAGTATTCCATCAGTCAAAAGAATTCAGTAACTCAGCCCATGTTCAGTTCAGTAAATCATATTCAGAGTTTATTTAGATGGGAGTAGGAATTAGCACCGAGTGAACCCAAGGATGGGAACACACACTATCAGATGAGGGTATGATTCTTACAAGTCATCCTTGCATTCCAAAACTATATAGCCAGCATAGGTTAAGACATCAACACTGTCCGATGAGGGTTAATAAGGTGGATTAGCACTGTCAGATAAGGGCCCAACTATTTTCTTTTAGGGATACTATCAGATGAGGGTCACCCACGTCTTGTCCTTATCAGTGGTGTGGTATTGACACCCTTCCAATTAGGGTTACAGATTGGAACCCAACTCAGCCATACTGGCATATTAAGGGCATGTTGGTTAGATAACTACTTCCCACAATTTCATATTACAAAATCAGGACTATCAGACATAGTCAATCTGTCTCAGTAATAGAACTCAGATAGTCCTTCCGATTTTAGGACTGTCAGATACAGTCAATTCAGATACAATATGGAAATCAGCTAGTTCTATCATACTTAGGACTGTCAAATATAGTAACTCATGTTATTAGCTATATCAGTTATCAATATGTCATATTATTAGTATTCCAATTCAATAATCATGTTATCACAGTATTAGTGTCATTTATTAAGTCTCATGCATATATTCTCACGTTCATAATAATCAGTCAACTATTGTTATTGTTCATGCATATGAACACCATGCATTCAACCTACCTCACATGCATACCAGTACATTCAAAGTACTGACGTATTTGCACTATGGTGTCCTATACTATAGGTTTAGAGACACGAGCTCCAGTGCATCAGTAGATTCCAGTCTAAGCTATCAGAGTTAGCAGTTAGTCCTCATCTTTCGAGGACATGATCATCATTTTATTATCTCAGTAATTAGTTTATTAGTTACAGTTAGTTGGGTACATATCCAATCAACTTCTTTTTCAGAGAGTTATATTTTAGAGGCTTTCCAGACTACAGTATATTTAGATAGCTTATTTCAGTTGTTTTGGGTATTTCATACCCCTTCTAGATGTTAGACTTTTATCAAATACTATGTCTCAGTTTTGAACCTTATGGCCTTTCAGTTCATGTTTCTGCATTATAAAGTATTTCATTTAGTATACAGGTACAGATATCAGTCATGGGTTTGCTTGTGGTCCTTCGGGGTCATGAGCACCTTGTAGCATTCCAGGTACCAGATATGGGGCATTAAAAAGTATTCTCACGTCTTCTCCGTAAACTCAGATCTAGCTCAAGGTAACAGTTCTCCTTAAGATTTTCAGTTTCATGTTCAAATTTAAGTTACAAACTTGTTATTAAATACCATTGCATATTTACTCATGCATTCACACACTAGTTTAGTCATATAATCATGAATCAGATAGGTATTCTTATTGTGAGAACCTTAGTTCATCAGAATACTCAATCATGCATTCATGAATCAGTTATACATGCATCAGATATGCATGATCAGTATGATATATTTAGTTATCAGTTATGTCAGTCATGAGATCATGTTCTAATTGTTTATGTTCAGTATGTACATTAGTTTATATTCTCCCCTCTCACTCAGTCTCATTCAAGGACGAAGGTTCTCAAAGGGGAGATATTGTAATACCCCGTACTTTCACCTAGCTTGAAATCATCCCAAGAATGTTAGAAACTTACTTTGAAATATGAATCCATTTTTTTATATGTTGAATTTTTAAGATTTTCATTTTTTATCATATGGTAAATTGAATTAGCTTTTCAACAATACCAATTTCGTCCCAATCTTGTATCGAACTAAAAGTTATGGGCGTTTTACTCAGAGCTGTCAGAATCTCCTAGGTGCGATGGCCAGGTTGACGGACCGTCGATCAAGTGATGGACCGTCGATCTAGCGACGGACAATCATCTAGACTATTGTAGCCAAGGCAGTAAGTCAACCTTCTAGATAAGGTGCGATGGACAGGGTGATGTACCATTGAACTTGCGATGGACCATCGTTCAAGCCATTGTTATATGGCAGTGAGTCTTTTTTGGGTCCACGTACGATGGTCGAAATGATGGACCATCGAGCCAGTGAAGGACCATCGCACGAGGCATCGCAGGTCCCGTTCAGTGAATTTTAAGTCATTTTTAATGGGTATTTGGGTCTTTCTCCACCTATTTTAATCCCTAATTATATCATACCAAGGCTCATAAGTTCACTATTCATTCACAACATCAAATTAGGGTTTCCTCTCAAAGATAATCCGAAGAACAAGATCCAAATCCTTCTTTAATAAAACAAGAAATTCAAGTCCTTCAAGTCCAATAACTTCACAAAATTCATAATCAAGGTATGTCATGTGTTGATTCATGGGTCCCTTTCACCCATAAAGCTCAAGAACCTCATTCCAAACTCCAAGATTTGTGTATTGATGAATGTTCATGATTTAAATTGAATTGAAATTCATGTTAATGATGTTGGGAGGTTTTGATTCATGTTTTAAATTACATATTTCAATGTTGACCCTAGTATATGAAGATTTGCATAAAAATGATGATAACCTCCCTTTCAAATTACAAGTTGATTGATGTATTCATGATTATTAGATATTTTGATGATTGTATAACCAAAGCATGCTCCCCATATATTTGACTAAATGCCTATGAGAAAGAAAAGTGCCATACTAGTATGATAATATGAAATCCCCATTTATGTACAGGTTTATGCATGTTAAACGTTTGATGAAATGCCTTAATAAATGAATTAAGGATTGTGATGTTGATCATGAATTAAGAAAGTCATACTTTTGTCAGTTTATTTCCATAGAGTCCTGGGGGTACTTGTACCCGAAAAAGATAGATGTGTACCTAGAGTTAGTGTCATGATTTCACGATATCCTTAATCAAGCAAAGATCCATATAACTCAATAGTCATATGACTCAAGAAAGCTCAGTATTACAGTAATATCAATATTATTCTATCAGTAAACGAAACTCAGTTAATTCAGTACAATTCAATTCAGTAATCCATGTTCAGTGTCTATTCGGATGGGAGTAGGGATTAGCATCGAGCGAACCCAAGGATTGGAACACACACTATCAGATAAGGGTGTGATTCTTAGAAGTCATCCTTGCGTTTCAGAACTATGTAGACAGCATAGGTTGAGAAATCAACATTGTCAGATGAGGGTTTCTGAGGTAGATAAGCACTGTCAGATGAGGGGCCCACCATTCTCTTTTAGGGACAATGTCAGATGAGAGTAACACACAGTTTGTCCTTACCGGTGGCGTGGTATTAACACCCTTCCAATTAGGGTTACAGATTAGACCCCAAGTCAGCTATAGTGGCATATTAGGGGCATGTCGATTAGATAACTACTTCCCACTATTTCAGTTACAAAATTAGGACTGTCAGATACAATCATTCAGTCTCAGTAAGAGAACTCAAATAGTTCTACAGAATTCAGGACTATCAGATATAGTCAATTTAGAGTAGAATAGAACTTAGTTTGTTCCATCAGAACCTAGACTATCATATACAGTTGCTCAGTATCAGTTATTTCAGTTATACAATTATCAGTATCTCACGTTATCAGTACTCAGGTTCAATAATCATGTTGTCACGAACTTAGTTATAGTTATTATGTATTCATGCATACATTTTCACCTTTATGCTACCCAGTCAGTTAGTATAGATCATACATGTGAACCCTTTGCATTCTTCCTACCTCACATGCATACCAGTACATTCAAACGTATTGACACATTTGCACTATGGTATTTTATACCATAGGCATTCCATTCTCATAAATCACAGTTATTAGTGAGAACTAATCCTTCGAGGACATTACCATTACTTTATTATCTCATTAATTAATTCATTAGTTAGAGTTAGTTGGGGACATGTCCCATCAACTCATTATTCAGACAGTTCAGTCTGTCAGAGGATTTTCAGACTATCATGTTCAGACAGTTATTTCAGTTGTTTTGGGTATTGCATACCCCATCCAGATGTTATATTTTTATTAGTTATGTTACAGTTTTGAACCTTATGACCTTTTAGCCTTTATGTCCGCATTCATACAGTATATTATGCAGTGTTCAAGTATAGATATTAGTCAAGAGTTAGATTGTAGTCCTTTGGGGTCTTGAGCACGCATAGAATTCTGGGTATTCAGATTTGGAGCATTACAAATCATGCTTCTAACTCTAGATCATATGCTATCATAGAATTATATGAAGGAATCTGAGGGAACATATGACTTTGTCTTAGTGCATGATTTTCATGAATAAGAATGATCACTTTTAAAGATTGGAACATAACAAAGGGCACTGATGGATCCTTTTAAACCCGCATATAATCCCATAACTTTTTGTGGAGACTGTCTGAGAAAGCTCTCTTGATAGGAAATTAAGCTTGACTATTTTTGCTGCATCAAAAATAAGGTATAGTTGGCATAAATGAAGCAAGACAAGAATCTGTATGAGTATCATAGAGAAAATCTCTAAATTACGATTTGAGAAATGAAAGAAGTGAAATATTTCATCAATGCCCTGTAGTCTCTCAAAGAAAAGTACAGTTGTCTCTGTACCATTCTGCAATACTCTACTAGAAATGGCTTCAGAGACACCCTAGGAAACGTGAACCTCGTGCGCTGATACCAAGTTTGTAACGACCTATGGATACCAACTAGTCATAACACGGTTCTTATAACCACAAGTAATCCCAAGCTAACTGATGTACTAGCATGATACTTGAGTAACTGATTTATAATGTAAATACAATATAAATTTGCTGAACGGAATCTTAATCTTGAGAATGTCTGAATAAATGTAATACTGATAATGTTTACAATGTGAGAACATTAAAGAAAAAATGTTGAATTACATGTAATGACTCTAACTGACAATCTCTAAAGCCTCTACTAAACTAACTATAGATAGCTAGGACATACCTCCAACTAACACTAATCAATATGTAAGAATAATCTAAATACAACATAGTACATGAACTACAGCTGGCTAGAGTTCCTGAAATAGGAGAACTCATCACTTATTGGCCTAAAACTGAGAACTGTCTGACCTTGGTATATGAGCCACATCTAGTACCCGCATTATAAAGGATGTAGCCACAAATTCATATATGTGGTCAGTACGTAGAAATGTATTGAGTATATGGATACATGCACTAAATCATGGAAATATTTAAAACATGTTGTACAATTGAGGATATAGGCTATTTACTGTAATAAGCATTTCAATGATTTTTGTTCATGAAAATGGTAAGTCATTGGGAGATTTATAAGTCATTAGCTAAAACAATTATGCAAGCTGGGAAGCGGTAAAAACATGATTATTGTATGAAAATATCATGTAAAGTTGAACATGCTATAAAACTGAACTAAGGACCATGTGTGGATACTGAGCATGAAATCATGAACATGTAAAAATTGAGAATGCAAGACCAAGTATAGTATGTACTGACTTGATCTGAATAACATGAATACTCTATAAAACTGACTAAATAATTGGTGAAATCTGATTACTTGGTCAAGCAAATGTCAATTGAGATAAACAAAATACTGACTAAAACTGTGGGAGCTATCATGGAACCGACATAAATCATGTGAGATATCATGGATTCAAATGTTTGAACCACATTAAGAAGGGTTGTTCAATTCTTTCTATTGGAGTAGAACCTTAACTAGAGTGATCGCTAAACTAAACCTATGTTGGGTAAGGGGAAGCACTCTCTAGCGAGGTCCCTAAACCTATGGTGGCACATAGTTTCTGGGGAAGTAGGATACGCTGAACCCAAAATTTCAACTCGGTGCTAAATCTTACTCCCGACTGAAAGACACTGAAATACTAACCAGTTCATGCACTGATAATTGATAAGCTCAGGTCATAGTATTTTGAAAACAACAGTTAATACAAATTCTAATGTAATTATAATCATATAAACTTATAGTGCTCAACATGATCATAACAAATTAAGTTTAACAAAAAAATCATGAGATTACTAACTCATTACTTGAAAGGACTGAAATATAAGTTAAGATTTAGGGATTAGGTGTTCATAACTCGCCAACACTGAATGATTATAAAATGTCGATAACACAACTTAAAAAAGTGACATAAAAATCATAATTAAGGACCAAAAATATTAGATATTTCAACAGTCTATAAATTTCATGACTGTAAAAACATGGGAATAAGTAAACTTTGGGAAAATATAATGTTTCTATAGTTTAAAGCATAATCTAAAGCGTAACTCAAGAATTTGACATGATTCAAACTAAACATGATCGAGGGTTTTGGAACTTCAAGCATGTAGGAACATGATTCTCATGGGATAAAACTATTAGCATGGCTTGAATGTAAAACTAATGAGAAAACATGGATAAATTTTATAATTTACATGGAAGTTGATCATAATTAGGGTAAAATTCATACTTGAATCAAGAAGGGTTTTTTTTAGGGGATCATTGGGTGGAAGGAACCCATTAATGAACACCCCATATACCTCAACTACTTGAATCCTAGAAGAAAACTTCAACTTAGATCTTGGATACTTGAATTATCGGAGAGAAAGGTATAATTTCTTGTTCTTTGATGGAGGGGACGGGTTGACATGAGTTAACATCATGAAAAGTTGGCATATAACTTGTTTTAAAGCACCTTAATTTGTTAAAGAAGGATTAGAAATGGTTTAGGGGTGTTAAAAGACTTCAACATCCTTAATATAAGTTAAACAGAGCAACTGTTGGAACTTTTATATTGTTATACGGTACACACTAATAGCAAACCTGAGCTTGTGCGGCGCACGCCAATTTCACACCCCATCCAGTGGCTATTTGCGATTGCCATACGACATAGGACTTTATCATAGTGAAAACTTTTCGTTTGGGTAATACATTAAGGTGAAATTGGTATTGTTGGAAAGATAATTTAATTATCTATAACTTTGTTGGTCTTGAGATACAAAATTCAACATATGTAAAAAGTTATACACATTCAAAGTTGACCCTTGTAGAATCAAATACCAAAAATTGGTCGAATCAAAGTCTCTTAGCTCAACTTTGCTCTAATTGATTCCTATGAACATTTTTCCACATCATAAGCACTCTTCACACTATACTAATGATCATGACATATTTTCAACTATAAATCATGGAATTAGAGTTTTCACACATAGGAACGACAGTTCAATTTCTAGCTAAAAAATGTGTGGTGTCACACATATCTATCCAAATCTCTGGAAATTTAAAATAAAACGAACTAAAAGTCTGATGGTGTACAACTGCACTTAAACATAATCACCAACCTCAATAGGTAAACACAAATGAGAACTATCCAATGATGCAAACCCTACCCTACACTTTACATTTGTTGGTTGATATAATAAGATTATATCAACAATCTCCATTACTGGATGTAAGTTTAATTCTAGAACAACTATTACCCATTGTTCTACATAAAATCAGCTGAAATGGTTTCAACTAAATGCATTATAAGTGTTAAAACATGCATTTATCTACTAATTTAGAGGAATGAATGCAATGTAATGTTACATGAAGCGTTAAATCCATATTACACAAGTCACTTAGTATCAAATATTCATCGGTTGTTTTCAAAGAACAACCTGATCCCTAATCTGATCACTAAGCAGGAGAAGTAGTATGGCCATTTCCTTCATCGCATGGGGATATAGCGCCCAAAGACGGGTTAGCAGGTGAATGCTAGCATGCACTCAGGATAAGGATAAAATAATGCCAACCTTTAAAACAAAGTAAATAACCATATGCAATCACATCCATACATATATCTGTAATCCACATCGGGAAATAGAATTGGGTTTAGTATGCCTTTAAAACCATTAACTGCGTATAGGTAGCTTAACTGTCCTAGAACCACCCACGGGCAATATGGGTCAAGTGTTACCCCTGAATGAGCCTCGATGTGTGTAGCCATATGAACCGAAGATGGCATAGGGGTAGGTGATTCTCATGTACCCTTTGCGCTCCATAATACATACATACAAGTGTAACTTAGGGGATTCCCGTGTACCCCACAAGTGTATGGTCGCTATGACCAATTCTCATGTCAGCAAATATGAGTTTCCAGTGTCCGTCCATTAGACTCACACCTTCACATTTAGTTATCTCAACATGCCATTATTGCCTAATTAAAATCAGCAACATAAAACCAAACCGACAATTTCATTTATTATTCACCAAGAATATAAGAAGTGGTATCGTCATACCGAATATAGTTTGCACGCAATGTCCTTTGCCAACCTTTTAAGGGTTTAACATGTATCCATAGATTGAGTTATTAAGTTTACTTGGGGGATTCCCAGGTATCCCACAAGTATATTCATTACTTAGTTTCCTTGGGGGATTTCCTTGTACCCCACAAGGATTTCATTTAAACAAAACAATGACCATCAAGACCTTATCATTTAACCATTTAAAACCATCCAATCCAGTTTAAGTTCCACTACTAAGTTAAACCATGCAATAGTTTCATTAAAAGTCCAACTATGTAGTAAAAACATTCTCATAGGGATTTTAACAAACACATTGGGGGCATATAGTTTCAAAAACCAAAACCAAGTACCAATTAACTCTTTACATGCAACCACATGTCCAAACCACCATTAAAACATGAAAAATCATAATTAAAACAACCAATTATAACAAAAACCCCAACATATAATTCAAAATCCACAACCTTAACACAATAAATCCATGAAAACCATTCGTAAAATCATGTATTTAGTTGAACTAACAATGAGGGAGGAGTAACATGCCTTAAATTATAAAGATGATGGAGAGAAATCACGCTTTAAAGCCATAATTGACCACCTTAGAGGAATCTCTAGGCTTTGCTTAACCAAAGATCTTAAGAGAGTTTAGAGAGAGTTTTTGAGTTTTTTTAGATTAGAATAATAATGTAAATGAAGTCGCAATAGAGTTTTAAGTCATGGGGTCATAAGAGGTTAAGAGGGGAAATATTCAAAATATCCTCAACTTAAACTATATAAAATTCCCACTGTAGGGTACAACCATCCCCCTAAACCGTACCATACTATATGAGTGGTACCCACCACTAGTACTCTAGGCCACCCCTTGGACCCCAACATTGTCCAAATTCTGACTACCAAGTCCAACTAGAATCCAATCATACGACAAGTACCTTAGAACGGTACCTTAGGCAGAATAGAATCACCTAGGCTAGAAATTAGGAATCATTCAATTGAAATCATACCACTAGTACCCAACCATTGACTAGTATGATCCATTCGTACCTTGGTCATAAACCATACAAACCACACCGATGAACATATGACATAAAGACTCATAAACCGTACTCTATCATACGACAAGTACCCTAATTTGTATGATGTCTAGAAGGCTTAAAATGCAGGAAATTTTAAAGGACCAGAACCTAAGGTGTTTCAATTCCCCCGCACTTGGAACATTCATCCGCGAATAATGGAAAAGGCAGTATAAGCATGATTTACACCCAAACACCTCCATTATGACCTTTATCTATGTTAGAAATCAAAGATGCAAGGAATCAATCCTTCCTTTAACCAAGTTAGAAGAAAAAAGATGAGATAAACAACACATACCTTAAGCAAGAATATCTAGATTGGAAAATAAATGTGGATACTTTGACTTTATGTTCTTTTCTTTTTCCCAAGTAGCATCTTCCACCTTGTGGTTCCTCGATAGAACCTTTTCTGAGGCCACATCCTTGGTCCGCTACCGACAAACCTGATGCTCCAAGATCTTAATCATGATTTCCTAATAGGAAAGAGAATTCAAAATACCCAACCCTCCCAAACGAATAGCCAATGAAGGATCACCTACATAATTCCTCAACATAGAGATATGGAACACCGGTGAAAGGAGCTCAACCTACAAGGCAACTCTAATTCATCAGAAACATTGCCAACCCTCCTCAAAATAACATACGAGTCAACATACCAGGGACTGAGCTTCCTCTTCTTCCCAAAATGCATCACTCTCTTCATGAGAGACACCTTTAGAAGAACTCTATCCCTAAACTTAAACTCCAAGTCTCTTTGCCTTACAATCATACAGGAATTTTGGCAACATTAGGTAGCCTTAAGCCTATGCTAAATTACCTTCACCTTCTTCATAGCCTGATAATCCAAATTCGAGCCAAACATATCCACCTCTCAAAGCTTAAACCATCCATTATGAGATCTACACCTCCTACCATACAATACCTCAGAAGGGGCCATAACATTACTAGATTGGTAACTATTTTTATAAACAAACTCTACAAGAGGTAGATTCTTTAGACAACTGCCACCACAGTCAACCACATATGCATGAAGTATATCCTCTATTATTTGAATAGTCCTCTCTACTTGCCCATCTATTTATGAGTGGAAAGCAGTACTCAGACTGACCTTAGTCCATAGCTCTTTTTGAAATGACCCCAAAAAGAGAGATGAAAAATACATACCATTATCAGAGATAATAGAAACAAGTACCCCATGAAACTTTACAATCTCTTGATGGTACAACCTCACATAATCCTCAGTCGAAAAGTTTTTCCTCATTGGCAAAAAGTGAGCTTCCTTTGTCATCCTATCCACGATGATCCAAATCAAATCAAATTGATTTTGAGACTGAGGAAAATCAACAACAAAATCCATATTGATCAACTCCCATTTCTGTTCAAGCAATCCAATCTCTTGATATAACCCTCTGGGCCTCACGTGCTTAATTTTTACTTGCTGACACACCATACACTTGGCCACAAAATCAACCACATCCCTCCTTATACCATTCCACCAATACATATCCTTGAGATTATGATACATTTTTGTCAAACCAGGTTTAAAAACACACCGCAACTCATGCACCTTAGCCAATATCCTTTGTCGCAATCGATCGATGTCAAGAACACACAACCTTCACTGGTACCACAAGGTACCATCACCACTAATATCGAAGGCCATCACCTTCTTCCCACCAACATTACCCTAGTTCTTTTATAAGACATGATTTAACATTTGATTCTCTTTGATATCTACACCAAGGGATGACTGTGCCACCTTTTGAATGAATACACCACCATCCTCAGAGTCTAAGAGGTAAATTCTAAGGTATGAAAAATAGTGAATATCCTTTACCAACTCGCGCTTCTCTTTATCCATATGAGCTAGACCCCCTATAGATAACCTACTAAGAGCATCAGTAATACATTAACTTTACTTGTATGAAAGTAAAGACTCATGTCATAGTCCTTGAGAAGCTCAGGACATCTCCTTTGCTTGAGGTTAAGCTCTTTCTGAATGAACACATACTTTAGGCTTTTATGATCAGATATAATATACACATGCATCCAATATAAATAGTGATGCCAGATTTTCAATGCAAACACCATAGCTAACAATTCCAAATCATGAGTAGGATAGTTTCTCTATGATACCTTTAACAGCCTAGAAACATAGGTTATCACCTTTCTATGCTACATCAATACACAACCCAGTCCTACTCGGGATGCTAACAGTAAACCATAAATGCTTTAGTACCTTCCAAAAAAGTCAACACTGGAGCCAAAGTTAGCTTATCCTTTAGTTTTTCAAAACTACCTTCACAAGCATCAGACTAAGAGAAAATTACCTTATTCTAAGTCAACTTAGTCAACAGGGAAACTATAGAACAGAAACTCTCTATAAACGTCCTTAGCATCCAGCCAAACCCAAGAAGCTCTAAATGTTGGTTGGAGTTGTAGGTCTAGGCCACTTCTCACCTACCATAAAATTTTATGGATCCACCATGATCCTCTTACTAGAAATAATATGACCCAAAAAAGTGATAGCATTCAACTATAATTCACATTTTGAGAATTTTGCATATAACTTCTTCTCCTTCAAGGTTTGCAACACAACACGAAGGTGGTTGGCATAATCCATCTCAATCTTAGAGTACACTAAGATGTCATCTACGAATACAATGACGAAGAGATCTAGATTCTGAGGAAAGAACCTATTTATCAAATCCATAAATGTTGCAGGGGCATTGGTCAATCCAAAAGACATAACCAAAAACTCAAAGTGACCATACTAGGTACGGATGGATGTGTTAGGAATATCCACCTCCCTAATCTTAAGATGATGATACCAAGATTGAAGATTAATCTTAGAAAAGAATTCAACACCTTACAACAGATCAAAAAAGTCATCTATCTTAGAAAAGAATTTGGCACTTTGTAACTGATCAAATAAGTCATCTATCCTTGGAAGAGGATACTTGTTCTTAACTATTACATTATTTTATTGCTGATAGTCAGTACACATCCTTAGGGAACCATCCTTCTTACACACAAATTAAATTGGTGAACCCTACGGGGACATACTAAGATGGATAAACCCTTATCCGAAAGACCCTTAAGTGGCTCCTTGAGCTCCTTCAACTCAATCGGAACCATTCTATAATGGGGAATAGAAATTAGATGAGTGTGTAGAAAAAGATCAATCCCAAACTTAATTTCCCTATCAGGAGGAACACCAGAAAGGTAATCAAAAAAGACCTCAAGAAATTCATTCACCATCGGAACAGAATACAAAGAAAGACCTTCTGAATTAGAATGTTTATCCCAAGCTAAATGATAGAACACCCATCAGAGATTAATCACCAATCTCTAATGTATGATATAAAATTCCCCTAGGAGCTATGGAACCACCCTCTCCTTAAATAACTGGCTCACCAGGGAATCTAATGATAACCTTATGGGTCGGACAGTCTAAGGATGCATAGCACGAGTCTAACCAGACCATACCCAGAATAATATCAAAATCCACCATATTCAATTCAAGCAAATCAACCAAGATCTCCTTACTACCAACACATACGACACATCTGCTATAAACTCTTTAGCAATCACCGAGTCACCTATCAAGGTAGAAATAGAAAAATATTTTAAATAACCTCAGAAACAAAACCAAAATACACAACCATAAATGGGGTCACATAATAGAGAGTGGACCCTAGATCAAGTAAATAATATGTATCTTGGGAGAAAAATTTCAGCATACTAGTTGCGACATCAGGTGATGCCTCAGATTTCTACCGGGTGGTGAAAGCACAAAGACAATTTCAACCAGTGCCAAAACTAGATGTTGCACCCTGTGGTGCTAGAGATGATGATGAAGCAATCGGAACCTTGTTCTCCCCTAAAGCAACCTTACCAATAGGATATTTATTAAGTATATAGCCTGGTTGACTATATTTGAAGCACCTTTCCCTCCCCTTATCACAAAAGACTCAATATGATCAACCACAAAACCTACAAGGAGGACATGATAAATCTTACTAAGTCCCACTAGCCTGAGATTGGGCATCCTGTTCCTTGAGTTATTGCCACCCTGTTGACGTCTATAACCCGACAGTTTTGAGTAAGGGCACTAGTTGTGGAGAAGGAACCAGAACTCCCTAACTTCTTGTTTGGCCACTTACAACCATAATTACCACTTTCTTGTTAGCTATCACCCTTTTTAGTGAACCTAAACTTCTTACCCCAACTTTCCCCCATCTTAGCCTACATTTACTTTTTCTTCTCCACCTATTGCATATGAGTAGCAAACCAAGATATGTCCATATCCTTGATTAGAAACGTAGTCTTAATTTCAAGGATCAACTCATGATATAGTCCTGAGGTGAACTTTCTTATCCAGGCTCTCATATTTGAAACCATCTCTAGAGCATAACGAGACAATTGGTGAAATTTCAAGGCATACTCCTTGACCAATATCTTTCTCTTTTTCAGATTATAAAATTCCTCCACTTTTGCTTCTCTTAACTCCAGAAGAAAGAAGCGGTCCTAAAATGCATTAGAGAAAGTCTCCCATGAAGAGGACTTTTGAACATAGCCTCTTTCCCTATCCCATTTGTCGTACCATTGGTATGGCATATCCTTCATATGGTAGGCATAAAACTCTACTCCTTCTATATTCATGTAATGCATAACCCTAAAAATCTTTTCCATCTTATCTAAAAAAACCCTGAGGATCTTCCTTTACCTTAACACATGTGAAAGTTTGGGGACTCAACCTCATGAACTAGCCTACCCTTGTAGCCTCATAAGATGGAGTTGTAGATATACCATGCTAGTCTTGAGAAGCTATCAACTGTGCAATCATATGAATTGACTGAAGAAACTCCATATTTATTACATTGGCCTGAGAAGGACTAGAGGGAACTAGTAGAACTTTAAAATGATTAGGAACTAGACTCATGGACCAAGTATGGATCCCATGAGTAGAGTGTATCCCATAAACATCATCCCCAATTTGGATAGAGGTGTTTCCATGAGCTTTGTATCGTTGAGGCATAATCTAAAAAGCGAACAAATGGGGATTAGAGGAAAATTCAGGACCTTAGACCCTACATCTTTAAAATAGAGCACAAGACAAAGAAACATTCCCAAATTCCTTGTTGACTCTCTGTTATGAGTGTGGAACACTACACATTCTTAAAAAATACTCTACTCACATAACCCAAATTAGGGCCTAGTTATGTCGGGTTCCTCAACCATAACCAAGATCAGAGACCTCCCCCAATGCCCTACCATGATCGCCTTATATCTCATATCAAATGAGTTCTAATATATATATATATATATATACATATATAACCCAAATCAAAATAGAACAATTATATATCAAATAAAATTAACCAATATCATCCATAATATCAATACTATTTCCAAGGCTAACACCTATACCAATGCTGCCCATAAAAAACCATAGTAGTCCCATAAAGACTCTAACCAAAAGTAAAGAAATATCTTGTTAGGACATGGCCCCGACCATAGCAAAAACCAAAGTCTATAAAATAACCAAAGTATGTAAAGAAATTAATGACATGATATAGAGCCTTTCGAAGCATGAAGCCTCCCCACTTCAATTAAATACAAGCTAATCCCAAATCCAATCACTGAGTAAGAGGTGTAGTATGGCCGGTTCCTATATCACATGGGGATACAACACCTAAAGATAGGATTGAAAGTGAACGATAGTATGCACATAGGATAAGGATAAGATAAAATCAACCTTTAAAACCACGTAAATAACCATATGAAATCACACCCATCCATATATATATAATGCATACCCAAAAAGGGAACCGAGTTTAGCATACCTTTAAAATCATTAAATTGGGTATGTATAGCTTAACCATCCTAGAACCGCCTATGGACTATATGGGTTCAGTGTTACCCACTAAACGGGCCCCAGTATATGTAACTGCACAAACCAGAGAAACCATATTGGTAGGGGATTCTCGTGCTCCTTTTTCCTCTATGATAGATATATGCAAGTATTACTTATGGGATTCCCATAAACCATATAAATGTATGGTTGCTATGAACAATCCTTCTGTCTGCTGACATGCCTTGAACTTTGGGCCATGTCGTAAAGGTACCTCAAGAACTCATATGCTGTAGGTTGCCCCGTGACCCAACCTAAACACCTCATTAACACATAGGATTTGAAAGAACTATAACTCACAAGTCAAGGTAGCAGAAAAAACAATGTCAAAAGTGATAGTTTAGATATGTCTATACATTTCATTAGGTACGTAAAACTAAACAATATAACAAAGTTCATAGCCATTCACAATGCCTCTATACAAAATCAATGTCAATAAAAGTATATATTGGGATAAGCCCCCCAAAATAGCCAAACCAAGTCCAAAAGAGACTAGGTCTAAAGATAAGAGAGCAAGAGATGAATGTCATTTGGAGAAAGGAAGCTCACCATTTCAAGTTAATGCATAATCTGTTTCAATCACCCAATCACTGCATGGGAAGAGAAAAAGAATCTCAAGGACCTATGTTGCATGGGGACGTAGTGTCTGGGGGTTGTTAGCGGTTTGAAAGCTAGCATGTAACTCAAGGATAAGGACAAAATACTATATTTGTTCAAATCCATGTCAATTCATCATAGGGGATCACATTTACATAAGAATAGGCATATTGAAGACATATATATATAGTGACACAACAGGTCAAATCGTGAAATGTCATAATATTTATTATGATACATTCATTTATGAGACATGGGGTGATGAACTACCAGCCCTTCACCCTTATATCTTAGATACATAAGATAGTTTACGCTATAATAGGCAAGGGGACATGAGCCTCGAGCTAACACATCTTATATGGTAAGTGGACTTAGAACATAAACCAGCACACCTTGCATGGTAAGTGGACTTGGACCACAAAGCAACACGCCATATATGGTAAGAGGACTTGAACTACAAGCCAACACGCCTTATATAGTAAGCAAACTTGGACCACAAACTAGCACGCTTTATATGGTAAGGAGACTTGGACTATAATATGATTCATACCGACTTATTTAGCCATTGCTCATATGGCTAGGCCCAAGACCTTAGTTAATAACAAAATGAAAGTTCATTCATGGTCATCAAGACTCCTACCAATAATCACTCGTACTTATTAATCCTATATACACCTTTTATTCAAACACAATTCAAGTTCATACTTTAGGGACTATTACCATTTAGTCCCAATGATCAAGGATATGCATTTAGTCATCATGTTGCCAACAAGCCATTTACCAAATATATATTAAGCATTCTTATGCATTTAATTTGCACATAAGGGATATAACACATTTAACCAAATTCAACACTTTACACATATGGCTCTTATGGGGCCCTTCATTGCTCAACCATTTCAATAGGCCAATGCCTTAACTCATTTTATCACACAATTCAAGTTATGGTCATCATGACCTACACAAACTATTAACCTTTAATTAGCAATGTTATATCATATTGCACCCCCCACTTGGATTAATACACTGCTTAAGATCATTATATTGCTTACGGTTTTGCCATCTCATTAACCATTAACCAAAAAAATTGTCAATTTCATAATAAAAGGCTTACTATACCTTTTAGAACATAATTTATCGATCATTCATATTCATTTGGCCAATTCCCTAACTCAATACACCATAAACATGTAACTAGTCATTTTACTTAGACATATTCATAAACACCTTGTAAGCATACCTTTAACAAGGGCATTTTCATGGTAGAAATCTTCAAGATTAGGGTTACTCAAGACCCTCATGTTAAAAAACACACAAAAAGTACACACATATACCATATACCTCCAATCTCATATATCAACACAAGTATAAGCAAGAATCATTATTATTCATTGTTAGATAGTGAAACCCATTTTCATTTGATTCAAAACCACAATGTACACTTACTAATTCAAGTGCGAAATACAAAGTTAATTAAAGAGGGGAAGAGATACATGCCTTAATCAACTTGAATCACCAACAAACTTGACCTCTTCCTTTACCCTAGATGAACACCTTCAAACCTTAGCCTCAAATCTTTCTTCAAGTGCCTTTAGAGTGTTTAGGATGTTTAAGTCTTGAATAATAAATACCTAGGAGGATACTATGCCTTATATAGTGTGAGTTTTTATTTTTTTATTAATGGTAAATGACCAAAATGTCCTTGGTTAAAAGCTGGAAAGCCCACACCTGCATGGGTAAAATTCCACCTTACGAATCACTTAGCAATCGTGACCTAGGGTCCGATTGGTACCCTAACTTGTACCATAGGATTTTCCTAGGATAAACATAATGGTTAGGGTATGAATAGGCACCCTTGAGTCTTATACAAAGGGTACGACTCATGACGTAACTCATATAGACCACCCTTAACCAACAATCTACAGGGTTTGAGGCTTCCCTCTTTACAGTTGTGTTACATATGACTTGTATGCATTGGTTACAACTAAGAGATGGTCAAATCATATAGAAACCAGTATACTACCTTAGTATTCCGTCTAGGATATGAAAGGGGAGAGTTATAAGCTATGAGTCGTGACCAAGGGTAGGACTCAAACCATTTAATCGCGACCACTCCAGTGACATCCAAAGTTGTTGTTTTCTCAATGGTCCAAGGTATAGGTGTTTCAATAATCTACTACTTAGATACGTACATATAGATACAATTTAACACCTCATCATGGACTAAGGAAACTTTATATAATTTGGAGACAACAAATGACAAGGGTACAACACAACATATATCATGATCATTACCAATCAACCAAAAATTTTTACAAGGCCAAAATCTTGGGTGTTTCATTGGAAAACATGAGCTTCCAGTATCCGTCCATTGGCCTCACACCTTCACAGTTAGCTATCATAACCTATCATTATTTCTCAATTAAAACCATCAACCCAATACCAAACCACTAATTCTATTTATTATTAACCAAGGATATAAGAAGTGGTATTGTCACACCAAATATAGCTTGCAAGAAATATCCTTAAACAACTTTTCAAAGAATTCCCATGTACCCATAGATTGCATTATTAAGTTTCTTGGGGATTCCCATACACCCCGCAAAAATATTCATTAATTAATTTGCTTGGGAGATTTTCTTGTACCCCCCAAGGCTTTCAATTAAGAAAACCATGAACACCAATACCTTATCATTTAAATATTTAAAACCATCCAATCTAGTTTAAGTTCCATTACCAAGTTAAAACATGCAATAGTTTCATTAAAACTCAAACTATGTAATAAAAGTATTTTCATAGGCTTTTTAACAAACCTATTAGGGGCATATAGTTTTCAAAACCAAAAAAAAGTACCACCTAATCTATCCCATGCATCCACATGTCCAAACCACTATAAAACATAAAAAACCCTAGTTAAAACATGGGAAAAAAATAACCAACCAATTATAACCAAACCCCCAACATATAATTCAAACCCTAAAATCTTAACACAATTATTCCATGAAAACTATTCATAAAATCATTCTTCCAGTTGAACTAACAACGAGGGAGGAGTAACATGCCTTATATTATGAAGAATATGGAGAGAAATCACTCTTTAGAGCCTTAATTGACAATCTTTGAGGAAATCCTAGACTTTGCTTAACCCAAGAGCTTGATAGAGTATAGAGAGTTTTTTTGAGTGTTTAAGACAATAATAAGAGTGTATATAAATTCCTAAAAGAGTTTTAATTCATGGGGTCATAAGAGGTTAAGAGAGTAAATGTCTAGAATACCCTTAACTTGAACTGTATAAAATCCCCCTAGGTGGGTACGACCATCCTCCCAAACCATACCATACCATGTAAGTATACCCATCACTCATGACCTAGGTCTCTACTTGGACCCCAATACAATCCAATATATGACTACCAAGGCCAACTCATATACAACCATACGACAAATACCCTAGAACCGTACGTAAGGTAGAATAGAAAAACCTAGGCTAGACATAGGGCATCATATGATTGATATTATATCACTAGTAACCTAACATACGACTAGTATGATCCATTCATATCTTGGAAATAAACCATCCAAACCACACTGATAAACATACGACATGAGGACCCTTAAATCATACCATATCATACGACAAGTACCCCAAGTCATTTAATGTCCAGAAGACTCAACATGTAGGAAATTTCCATGGACCAGAACATATGTTGTTTTATATTCCTATGCATGATATTGAGTTTATAATTGATCTTTAGTTGATCACCTAACCTATTTCTATGGTACCTTACTGAATGGCTCCTACCAAACTGAATGGCTCCTACCAAGCTTAAGGAGCTAAATTCACAGCTTTAAGATTTTTTGGGTAAGGGTTTCATTAGATTATGTGTGTAGCCTTGGGTTCTTTTATCTTGTTCATAAAGAAGAAAGGTATTTCCTTGTATGCGTATTGACTATATGTATCTTAGTAGGGATATGGTGAAGAATAGGTACGATATGCTTTAAAGATGGTGATTTATTTGACTAGCTTCAAGGAGCTGCGATATTCTCTAAGATCAACTTGAGGTTCGGTTACCACCAGTTGAGGATTTAGGATGAGGATACCCCAAAGATAACCTTCTGGACTCATTATGGTCATGATGAGTTCCAGGTGATGCATTTTGGGTTGAATGATTTCCCAGTAACATTTATGATATTTATGAAGTGTGTGTCCTGACTCTATTTAGACTCCTTTGTGATTATGTTTATTAATGATATTCTTATGTATTCGAGGAGTAAGGAGGAGAATATGCATGGAGTTGATGAATCATGTGTTTAGATACTATTTGAACTCCTTCATGATTATGTTCATCAGTAACATTCTTATGTATTCGAGGAGTGGGGAGGATAATATGCAATATTTAAGGATTATGGTATAAACTTTGAGAGATTATAACTATTATTAAAAAATTCCAAAGTGCAAGCTCTAGCTTGAGTTAGTGATATTCCTGGGGCTTGTGGTTTCTAAGGATAGAATTATGGTATACCCAATGAAGATTGAGTTATTCATGATTAAAACAAGTCTACATCTCTATCTAAGATTTGTAGCTTTATTGGTTTTGCTAGATACTGGAGGCAGTTCATTGAGGATTTTCTACTATTGTAAGGCTGAAGACAAAATTGACCCAGAAAGAGATTCCTTTCTATTGATCTAAGTTATGTGAGTTGAGATTTTTGAAGCTCAAGGTTTTTCTCACTTCAACTCTATATTGGCTCTACCTATTACAGGAAATATATTTATAATATATTATGATATTTCGTGTCTTATCTGAGTTATGTGCTGATGTAGTAGGATCGAGTTATTGCATATACATTAAGGCAATTGAAGGTGCATGAGTACTACTACCCTCTCATGATCTGTAGTAGAAAATAATACTTTTTTTGCTAAAGATCTAGAGGCATTATCTATATAAAGTGCATTATGAGATTGACACCAATAATTGTAGTCTTTATCATATTATAATCGAGAGAAAGGTTAATTCTAGGAAGTGTAGATGCATGGAGTTGCTGAAAGATTAAGACATCTTTATTTTATAACATTCAGGCAAAGCAAACTTGGTAGAGGTGTCTGAACCAAAAGGTTGTAAGTATGGCTAGCTTGTCTTGTATTTAAGTTTCTATGAGGTTGTTGTATTGGGACATCCAATCCTTAGACAATTTGATGTTGTGACTTGATATTTATTTCCCTATGAGATTATTGGTAGCATTGCGGTATAGCCTACCTTATTTAGGCAAATTAAAAGTCGCTAGTTTAAGGATAATAGCTTTTGTGTCATTTGTGATTAGGTGTTGAGTGGTGAGTATTTAAGGGATATAATATATTCTGAGGGTATTTTAATATATGATAGTGAAATTTGTATTTTGAGGGTTGCTGACTTGATTCAGATTATATTGTGAAAGTCATATAACTTTAAATATTCTATTCTCTCTAGCATAGATAAGATGTATAGGGCAACAGTTAAGTGGAATGAATAAAGATATAGTAGACTTTGTAGCTCGTTGCCTATGTTGTTAGTAGTGAAGGCTAAGCATTAAAGAACTGGTAGACTTATTCAGAGGTTGCCCATTCTCGAGTGGAAGTAAGAGAAAATCACCATGGATCTCATTAGTGGTTTATCTCACACCTCCCGTGGTTCTAATGGTATTTGGGCTATTTTATATCAATTGAACAAGTCATCATATTTTATTCCTATTTAGATGTCTTTCAGTGTTGTAGGGTTAGCCCGTATTTATGTTTGTGAGATAGTTTTGGCTACATAGAGTGCCCATATCTATTAGTACAAACTAGGGTTTTGTATTTAATTTTAGTTTTTGGAGAGAGTTTTAGGAGGAGGTGGGTACTTAGATGGATTATAGCACCACTTTTTACCTTGAGTCTGATAGGCAGTCAGAGCGAACTATTTAGGCTCTCGAGGATATACTTCGAACTTGTGTTATGGACTTTAAAGATCGGTGGGAAAAGTACTTTACATTGGTCGAGTTGACATATAATAATAGCTATCATTCAAGCATTGGGATGGCACTATTTAAGGCATTATATTGTAGACATTGTCGATCTCTAATTGGATTGTTTGGACCTCTAAGGTTAGGCCTCGTGTTACTAACTTGCTTCAGGAGTCACTGTACAGAGTCAGAGTATTTAGGATAGGATATGGGCATCTTAAAGTAGGCAAAGGCTTATCTAGATGGTTAGAATTTACTCCTTGAGGTTTGGAGTTAGAGACCGGATATTCTTTTGAGTATCGCCCATGAAGGGCATGATGGAGTTCTGGTGGAAAGGAAAAATCATCCCTAGATATATTAGACCTTTTAAGATCCTTCAAAAGGTTGGAGAGGTGTCTTATGAGTTAGCTTTTCCCCTAGATTTTGCTGTTATTCATCCAATTTTTCATGCTTCTATATTATGGCATTATATTCCTATTGAGTCCCATGTATTGCTGTGGGACTTAATTTAGTTGGATAAGATATTGACCTTTGTGGAGGAACTATTGTTAATATGAACTAGGGATATTAGAAGATTGCACTCTAGGGATATTCTTATGGTTAAGGTTTTGTGGAGACACTGCCTAGTAGAGTAGGAAACATGGGAGATACAAATCGAGATTTGGGACCAGTATCCTTACTTGTTTGAGCCTTCAAGTACACCCTAACCCTTTATTTTTGCAGATGAAATTTCTTTTAGTAGTGGATATTGTAATGCCCCTCTAGGTCATTTTCTGCATATCCAAAAGTTTTTGTCTTCTAGAGATTCCATAGCTACCCAAATTATTTATGACTTGCTGGACCTAATAGTTTAATTATAGGTAAGTTCGTATGGTTTCTAGATCTAATTCCCTATTTTGGAACCTTCATTTGTACGAGCTAGCTATCAGTTATAAATGTAAGTTTAACAACCTCATATGCCAACTCTACAAGTTTCATTAGCTATGAAAAATCAATTTTAGGCTAGGGGACCTTTGGTTCAGGTCTCGAGGCTTGAAACATCATTTTAGACTATTATTTGGAATTTGATAAAAATGAACCATGGGTGTGGGGCACACATTTCATCAGAATGATAACAAATGTAAATTTTTATGGCGTCATTAAGTTCAAAATGTCAAATTTAATAGGGTAGCATAGTTTTTTTTTATGTTCTCGTGATTCTAGATGATTCCTGGGGCATCGGTGGAAACTTGGAGTTTTCCAATGCATCCGCTTAAGCGAACAAAGTTTGTTTAAGCTGGTATTTCCTTAGAAGTAAGTCGGTTCATTAAAGCAAATTCCAGTTTACAAAAATGGAGGTTGCTTAAGCGGATGCTGGTTCGCTTTAGCAGAAAGGTCAATCTCAGTGCGTATTACTTAAGCAGTACTATACCGCTTTAGCTGTGATCGTTTAAGTGGCACTTGGAGGGGATTAAATCCCCGTCTTGCCCCATTCCCCACCTTTCCCATTTTTCACAAGTCTCAAAGATATAAAAGCCGTAGGGAGTGTGGAAAATTGGGAGAGTTCTTATTAAAAGATTAAGGGAAAATTGTGAACTTAGAATAATCATTTCTCCCTCAAAATCTTTGTAAGTTTTTCAATTAATTCATGGTTTAATGCTTCAATTTATACCCAAATCCCTAAATCATTTTTTGGATTGATTTTGTAATTGTTTGAGATTGAAATCTATCCATTCTTGCAGGTGAATATTCCTTCATCTTAGAGGGACGTACGCGTTTACGGCTTCAAAGGTGTAATTTTGTAAGAAGGCCCCAAATGGAATTTTTACTTGATTTTTGATGCAAAGAACAAAAATGCAACATGGGTCCTGTTATCTCGTATTTATAAGTTGATCATTTTTTTGATATCGTGGAATCTTGTAAAAGCTTCTCAGAATGGGAAATCATCAATTTTACAGAATTCATCAGGCTTTCTTAGATGTCCAGGTAGGCTAGGCTTACTTTTCTCTTAGACTGAGCTTAATTTTAGTATTAGTATGATATTACGCTAGTTTATATTGGTAATTAGGACTTGGGGTTACATTAGTATGAATTAGATGATTTAACTAATTTAGGAGCTGTAATCAGGTGTAATTGACTTAGCTGCTCATTCTTTAGGTAGAATTTCTATCTTTCGACTCAATGATGCTTATTTAGTATCTTTTATTTAAATTTGACACCCTAGTCTAGTTTGGAAAAAATTTTCCTTAGCATGCATTATTGTAGGTAAAAAATAGTCCTCTTCGGTCCATAGTAGGCAAAGATTGCAATTAGTTCCTTGTAAACTCAATAGGCCTTGCATATTATCCTAAATCATTATTTATACCGCTGATAGTTTAGACATATGAAGTTTGATTCTATATTAATGTTTAGGAATGATAAGACCGATTTGATTATGACTTTTTTGATGATATGAGTTTTAGTTCGAGTCTGGTATTTACGGTATAGACATGTATGCATTTTTATATATATATATAATTATTTTGAGATATATTAACTAGTATAATTCATGTTACTAATTCTACGTGATTGAACTCCAAGCTTATAGGGGCCACATTGAGTTATTTACTTTATTGCACCTTCTGGGGTATGGGGGCCTACTTATATAGTGCTAGCTTTGTTTTGGTTGATATTATTATTCCAATTATTTACTTTTAGTAGATGTAGAATTTTCCAGGTTTTCCTTCTTCCCTCGACTTTGCTTATTCATCTCACATTTTTATTAGATTTATATTATGATTCAACTCAATCGATCGATGATGCTTATCGAGTACCCGTGGCTTTGGTACTCATACTACACTTTTGTACCTTTTTGGTGGAGATCCAAATACTAGTTGTCAACATTGATGTTGTAATCTAGTTGGTTATAGTTTGGATACTGGTTGAGATCTCGGAGCCGTAGTTATCCTTTTCTCCATCTTCTATTTTTGAGATTATTGTCTATTGACTTTGATAGTACTCATATTTTTTTCGATTTGAGGCTCCTATGAGGTCATTGGATGATATTACTTTTCTTTCCTTCCTCTTAATTTATTCTATTGTCTTTATGGTTTATGTTTTAAAACTTAGTTCTTGGATAATTTCCTCATTAATGCCATTTCCACCAAATAGCCTATCGCTATTAGCTTCAAGCTACGATTTAGCTTACCTACTGTGGGGTAAAGTAGTCCATCATGAATCATGAAATCAGGTCGTGACAAGACATGAGGATGGTTTTGGTATTAAATAGTTTTGATGACTTTGGAATCTAACCTAAGGGATATCTTGATGAAGTTTGAGTAATCAAGACCCCCACCCATGCTTCGATGTTAAATCTAGCGCTACTTTTGAGGAAACCCAAGGAGTATGGTTATTTCTACATTTGTTATGATTCTTGTTATTGTGATTGACATCAAACCCATGCACCTAAGGTGCCACTGGTATGTTCCTAACTCTGTTGATTTATTTTGTCCTAATGGATTAGGGACAATCATGCTTTTATGATGGGGATAGGGCTACTTGTAGGTGTAGATATCCTCTCGTGGTTTTCTTTGTCATGTCTCTTTTCCCCAGAGTGTGCTATTATAGTAGAGCTAATATGTTTAGTATATTATGTTGTTTTTTTTATATGTTTTAGGTTTTTTTTGTTTGAATAGGAGAAAAATAATGAGCCTTGGTGCGGTCAAATTTTTGCTATTTTTATAATAATTGAAATGATACCCTTCCTATTTTTATTATGAATTATATGTTTTGAAGATACGATATTATGACCATTATTGGATCTTCTTAGTGCATTAGTATTAGAGACAGAATAAACTTTGCTTTTGATTGCATAAATCCAATAGATAGTAGTTGAAAATGTAACCTCGTACTTTGTGAGTATGAGGTGTTTACTTAGTTCACTTTGTGTGTGCTATCCAAAACTTTTTTGATTAGTCTTGCCTATGTTGTATTATAGTTGGTTGGGACAGGATCATATGTCGCTCTTAACTAAGGCCACTTTTAGCCTAAATGACCAACCAAATGAAAATGAGCATCCCTTCATCCCGATTCTAAGCCTAAAGTGACCTATTTTCATGTTTAACCCATTTGCCTTCATGTTTAATTACAATGAACCTATTTTGATCCTGGTCCCTATGTGGACATTATGTACCTCAACTTAAGCAAATTGCCTAAGTTGAGGGTGGCTATAATAGGGGCATGTAGTAGGATATGGGTATGAAGAAGATGCTGAGAAAAGAAAAGAAGGTATGACTAGGTGTAGTAGTAAAATAAAAAAAGAGAAAAAAGGGAAATAATAAATAGAAAGTGTGAAATAAAACCACACCCAATCTGAAAATAAATAACAGAGAAAAAGGGAGAATAAAAGAAGCATGGTTGAATAGTGGAGCCAAAAATATAAGTGTAGTGTCAAGGAGGGTTGAATCAATTACCCATTAGTATCATATATTCCCCCAAATACACATTACAAGTTGGGAAGAATCCTACAGTTATCCTAGTCCAATTGTCTAAAAATCTAAGGCATAGAAAATAAGGGCAAGCCTATGCTATTTAATGCACATTGTTGAACTTTTTTGTGAGTGTGAGTCTGAGTGCTTTGATATATTCCTTTTATTGATATTCATTATGATACTATTCTAGTAAGGGACTTCTTTGATGTGAGGGTACAGACGCTTGCATTATTTGCTGCTATTTATTCAGGTAATGCCATTTGTATGCATGCTCGGTTGTTTGTTGTTAAGTTAATGCCATCACTTGGATTCGGTTGTTTCATGATATTTTACTACATGTATATTACAATGTTTTTAATAGTTGTGCATTGGAGGGGAATGAAAGTTTGAAGTGATTTGAATAAAGTAGTTGTCATAGCGGCCTTAGGTTTTGTTTAGTTAAGGTTGTTTAATGTGTTTTATTTTCCTGAAAACATGCAGACTCTTTAAGTTAAGGGTGTTGACCCTCCATGATTTGATGTCACTTTCAATGCTTAGAACAAAAAAATTATGCAGAAACCTAGGTACTCTTGTGGATATGATGTGTTTTCGTGTTGATTGTGCAGAAAGACAAGTTTCAAAGGAAAAAAATGGGAAAGAAAGATGAAAACTATGTTGAAGTGATGACCTACGAATCAACCCATGACTTGTAGGTGGGACCTATGGCCCATGAGTAGAGTCATGACTGAAAGTTCGAAAGCTTAAACTGAAGTCCAAATTCTACGACTCCACCCATGACTTCTAACACCAACCCATGATTCATGGGTGGCAGGTGTGAGCCAGGTACTGAAGATTGAAGCTACATATGATTCCCACAACTGAGATCCAAGACTCGTGGGTCTGATGCACAACCCAACCCACGAATCGTGGGATACTATCGACCTGTTTTATCCTACATAGTTAGGATAGGTTTTGTTTTGTATCTACAAATACTCCGTTGATGTTTTATTATCAGTTTATTCCCTCTAACATTATTTTTGAGGTTGTGAGATACATTATTGATCTTGTAGTCATTTATATTGCTTTTTAGGATTTTAATAAATTTGATGTTTCAGTTTTTCATCTTATTCTTGTTAGTGCAAAATTATTCTTTCATCTACGGAACCTTCTTGTGAGCTTAAAATCAGAAGTACCTAAACCCCATAACTAGAGTTGTGGGAACCATGATGAATTAACAAAGCAGGTTATGTGTAAAGTCATTCTAGACCGGTATTCTTACATATATTGGTATTTCCTTTGGTTGGATTTCCTTCTTGATGGTGGCCAAATTTAGGAACTTGCTTGTATTATAGACTTGACCGAGAGTAAGGTATAGATTGGTAAAAGGAAATAGCAATAGTAATTTAAAGCTACCAACCTTCATCTAATTAACTTGAGCCTTAACTGGAATGTTATTCTTAGGTCACAAATTAAGGGTTAGTAATGTGACAATCTGAGTATGATAGGAGATGAGTAAAATTTATCTAAACCAAGGTGAAGAGAACATTGGGTGATACATACTTCTTATATTTTTCATACAAAGCATCAGGATATTTGTTAAGTACGAACAACTTGTGGAGTTATGAAGTCAAAGGGAACAAAATCCTAGTTCTCGCCTAATATTGATCCAATCCAATTAACTAGCAATTGTTACTCTTACAAGTTACTTTTACAAAAACCCCATTTTTATTTATTTAATTCCCATTTGCATTAGCAAACTCTTGAAAGACTTTAGGCCTATTTCTCATGGGATCAAACCCATCTTAGTTGGGTTCTATATTTGATTCAAAAAACGCTTTATACTTTTTAAGTCGTGTAATTTGGGCGACGTCAAATATGTGCGATGAAGTTTGTTTCTTTTTCATTTTTCTATATATTTGTTAAGAGTAAGTTTTTCTAATCAACAACAATAACAAAATAGCCTATAAAATCTCACAAATGATTTTTGGGGAGGGTAAATTTTATGTAGACCTTACCACAACCCTGGGGATGTAGAAAGGCTATTTCCAAAAGACCTTTAACTCAAATGTAGCAAATATAGGTACTTTGAGCTTATTATATTAAACTTGGGAGCTTATTTTGAGTTTGATAATAACTTCATTTCCATCCAAATTAGAGCAATACTCGACTATTGTATTTTCTCAATTTTGTGTAAGTCCTCTAGTCCTCGTCCTGGTATTTCTCAGCTATGTTCAATTCTTAAGAAGAGAATTTGACACTTTTTCTGTCATTTCTCAAATGTATTCATTAATGAATCATAGAGTTCATTACCAGCAAGGACCATGTCCCTAGAGAATATTAGATAGAGGAAATAAATGAAAACTAAAACAAAATTAGCAGAAACAAACAACACAAGAGATTTTATGTGAAAACCTCCTCGCTGAATGGAGGAAAATCCATGACCTATCCTCACAAGAGATCTCCAAACTTCACTATAATCAAGCAACCAACTACTAAAGACTCATCCAAACTAAAGAAGGATTTAACTCTGTATTCTTACACTTGTAATATCTTAATTACAATTAAATATGACAAATCTGCCACACGTTTACCTACCAATAAGCTCTTCTCAATTGATTTTAGGTAACTCATCCTAAGCCAACTCATAACATGTTCAAGAAAGTTTGTTAGAAACTATTAAAAGAGTAAACTATTGTTTTCGGTCAAGACTCAAACACTGAATAAATTAAAATAGTGAAAGCTATTAGGTCCCTAAAAAGAGTAACTTTATTTTTTAAGTGAGAGCAACTTCGCATATCTGAGAGATCTAATTTTTGCAAAACTAGGCATTCTAATCACCTCTTTGCTTATATATAATGAGGGATAAAACAAATATGCATTTTATTGGACCAGGTGTCTCGGCATTGTACGTTGATATAATACCAAGGGTATTGACCCTTAGAAAATTTCCTAGAATTCTATTCTCTTGACCCAAGATAACTCATAGGTCTGAGAGGTATGATGGGGTACGAATGATATAGTCCTGTAGTATATTGACTAGTGTTGGTTGGTAGCATGGATTTTGGTTATTTAAATGGATACAACTTAAGGTTACGAGTCATATAGGTGGTTAAGGATTATTTGGTTCCTTAAATTAATGTTATACTTAGTTACTTTGGTTGGATATCAGTACGAGTGGCTCACCATGAGTCATAAGCCTGGCTATGAGTCATACCAAGGCCATGTATGGTGGACAATGTCTAAATCTTCCTTGTGTTTAATCTGCCAGGGGTACAGATGACGGTTATGGATCGTAAGCTTCGAATATGAATTGGTTGGATGAGTTATATTCTAGACAACATTGGATCCAAAGGTTGATGCTAGGATATGAGTGGAGGGTACCAATCGTATTGGAGGGTAAAACTCATTGGGGTCAGTCGTATCCCTATGATGGGATTTTGGTGTAACTTAAGTGGGTGTACTCTGGATATTTCCTCACTTTTCCTAATAAGGTCCCATGACTTCTAACCTATTTGAAAGGTTATTTAACCTATTATTCTATTCATAAACTCTTGTAAAACACTCTATAATTGTCTTAAAAGCTTTTGGGCAAAGGTAGCAAGGGTTTCAACTAGAGGATTAATATGGGGCTTGTCTTAGTGATTTCTTTCCATCACCGTCTTGGTTTAGGGAATGTTCTCTTCCCTCAATATTAATTCTATCTAGAAGCATAGTTTTTATGAATGATTTCATGACTTTATTAATTGTATGATTTTGGTTTTCAAATATGAATTGGGGTTATTGAAATTAAATGGTTAGCTATGTTTTTCCATTGTTCTAATTATGATCTATGTGCATTAATTAATGGTTTTGGATAATTGGATTGCATGGAAATGGGTTAATGGTAATTGGAATGAGTTTTGGTCATATTTTTCCCCTAATGTGTTTGACAAAGTGCCTATAATCATGTTTTCATTTCATCAATTACTTTTAGTGGGGCTCTTGGTTGTTTTAAATTTAGAAAAAGAATTATGCATGGTTTAAATGGCTTGGAAAGGTAAATGGATAAATGGGTTACATAGAATCCCCCAAGTGGTTTAGCATGGTAAATGGAAGTGCACTTGGAAGTCCCCTTAAACCTATATATGGTTGGCTCTGGATAGTACTTCAAGTATGGTCGGTATAATGATACCACCACTAAATGGCCTTCATAAATAAATGGTAAATGGATTGATTGGTTTCTTAGTAATTGTTTTAATTGGAAAATAATGGCGGGATGTGTAGTAAAGCCATAGAAGGTAGAGGTCCTGGGTGGACCAAAACTAGAAACTCATATTTGCTGATTTTAGGTTGGCCTTGGTGACCATGTGCATGATGTCACACTTTATATTTGAAGGATTTATTAGTAACCCCTTGGTTTTATTCCCTTGTCATATGGCTATACATAGCAAGGGCCTTTCAGCTGGGGGAGCTGAATCCATATAGCCCATGGGTGAATTAGCTCAGGTATCCTTATATTAATATCCTTTGTCTTCTTATGTTGGACACGGTGCTTTTCCATGTTCAGGACATTTATGTTGTCACATATCAATGGAATAGTATCAGTCACTATCCCAAAATCTTTTAGCTAATTCTTAATCTAAAGTAATTTAGCACAACAAGAAGTAGCTATTACATATCCAGCTTCAGTAGTAGAGGGGGCGACTAAATTTTGCTTTTTAGAGCCCCATTAGATCAAGTATGAACTAAGAAAATGTAACATTCCATAGGTACTTTTTGCATCTGCTAAGTACCCTAGAAATCAAATCAACATGCTTAGTGATATTAAAATTTTCATGTCAAGGATGAAACAGGAGCAAGTCATCTATTTCTTTTAAATATCTGACAACTCTTTTAGCATCCTTTAAGTGAGACTCTTTTGGACAAGACTAGAACCTTGAACATATACCTTCACTTAACCCTATGTTATTTTTATTAGCATTAAGATATAGTAGTGATCTAATGATTTCTAAATACATATTCTCATTTATTAAATTACCAAGTTTATCAGCATTATCTTGAGCATATCCCTATAGGAGTATTAATGGGTTTGGCATCATTCATACTTAATTTCTTTAATAATTCCTTAATTTTTTTCTCTTAACAAATCACAGTGTCCTGTGGTGATTTCTTGATCTACAATCTAAGAAAGAAGCCTAGTTCACCCATCAAGCTTATTTCAAATTCACTTCATATGAGTTTTACAAATTATTCACATAAGAGTTTGAATTTACACCAAAGATGATATCATTAACATAAACTTGCATAATCAGTAGGCTCTATCTTTTAGATTTCATAAATAGAGTATTGTTAATTTTTTCTCAAAATCATTCTCAAGAAAAAACTTTAACAATCTTTCATACCATTCTCTATGGTCCTATTTAAATCTATAAAGATCCATATCCAACTTTAGGACATGATTCGATTGATCAATATCTTCAAACACAAGTGGTTGTTTAACACAACTTCTTCCTTCAAATAACAATAAATATATGCACTTTTCACATCCATTTGGTATAGTTTTAACCCTATAGATGCAGGAAAGGCAATAAGAATTCTTATTGCCTATTCTTGCAACTTGGGCAAAATTATCATCAAAGTTAATTCCTTTGTCCTGATTGTATTCTTGTATCACAAACCTTGCCTTGTTTCTGATGATAGTGTCATGCTCATCATATTTATTTTTGTACACCCATTTTGTCTCAATAATAGTTCTATCAACAGGTATGGAGACCAGGTCCATACTTTTATTCTTTAAAACTAATAAAATTCTTTCTGCATTAGATTTATCCAATCAGCATTTTTAGGAGCTTTCCTTATATTTAAGCTTAATAGAATATATAAATATGGAAAAGGACACAAAGTTTCTAGTATCTTCCCTAGTCTACATTCCTAACTCCAAGGGAGAAGTCGGATTCTCAAGAGGATGAGATAACTTATGCTTCTTGTTAGACCTTCTTGATGTTTATTAAGGGAAACTGGAGTCCCTTAGAGATTCAATCTCGAGTATCTTGTTGAGGTCCATTAGATTAGAGTCTTGCAGTGTAGGACCTAATTCTCTTTCTTCTCCTTCTTCACCAATCACACTCATGATTTTGAGTTGGTAGCAGTAGTTTTTACACTTACGATTTTAAGGCATTATGTTTATGGTGTGCATTATCAGATTTTCATAGACCATCTTAGTTTTCAGTATCTTATGAACCATAGAGATCCTAATTCTAGGTAGCATAGATGAATGGAGTTTGTTAATTATTATAATATCTTTGTCTTGTATCATCTGTGAAAGACAAATATTATAGTAGATCTCTTAGCCAAAAAGCAGTGAGTATGTTTAGCTTTGCTTATATTTCTATTTATTAGAGGTCGTTGGCATGGGGTATTTAGTAATTAGCCAACTTTATGGTATGACTTGATATTTAAGACCCTAGAATGATCCTTGCTAGTGCCAAATGAGATCCTTATTATTTGAGCATATTCTAGATCATCAGTTTTGGGATAAAAAACTTTGCATCATTGGCGATCATATGTTTAGTCATGAGTCAAACAGGGCTACCATAGATTTTGAGGGTGTCTTGAGATTTCATAGCTATATTTGTGTTTTGAGGGTTAATAAACAGATTGAGTTGATTCTACATAACGCTCACAGCTTTAGATATTCCATTCACTCGGGTATATATAAGATGTATAAAGATCTGAGAAAACATTATTAGTGTAATGGTATGAAAGAAATATGGCAGACTTTATAGCTCGTTAACTATGTTGTCAGTAGGTGAAGGTTGAGCATCAACGACTAGGTGGTTTGGCTTAGAGTTTGTCCATTCCCGAGAGAAAATAAGAGCAAAATACCCTAGACTTTGTTAGTGGGTTGCCTTGTACTTCCCGTAATTCAAATAGTATTTGGGTCATAGAGGATCGGTTGAACAAGTCTCACATTTCATTCCTATTTAGATGTCCTTCAGTGTTGAGAGGTTGGCTTGTATCTATGTTAGTAAAATAGTCCCTTTGTATGGTGTGCCTATATATATCATTTCAATTTGGGGTTCAGTGTTCACTTCTAGCTTTGGGAGAGCTTTCCAGGAGGTGTTAGGTACTTAGGTGGATCTTAGTACAACCTTTCACCCACAGATAGATGGGAAGTCAAAGTGGACTATTCAGGTTCTTGAGGATATACTCTAAGCCTGTGTTTTATATATTGTAGGATAGTTGGAGTAGAACTTAGCCTTGGCTGAGTTTGCATAAAATAACAATTACCATTCAAGTATTTAGATGGCATCCTTTGAGGCTTTATATAATAGGCGATGTCGTTCCCTGATTGGATAGTTTGAGACTTCTGATGTTTGAACTCAGGGTACTAACTTGCTTTAGGAGTTATTAGATAGACTCAGGGTTATTCAGGATAGGTTGAGGGAAGCTTATGATAGAGAAAAGGGTTATGAAAATTATAGACTTCATACTTTGAGATTTGGAGTTGGCGATCGAGTATTACTCCGTGTATCTCCCATGAAAGGTATGATGAGGTTCAGGAGGAAAGGCAAACTCTTCCCCAGATATATTAGACCCTTTGAGATTCTTTGCCCCATTGGTGAAGTGGCTTGTGAGTTATACTTACCCCTAAATTTTGCAAATATACATAAATTTTTTCACATTTTTATGTTGAGATGATACATTCTTAATCCATCTCATGTGCTTAGATAGAATCAGTCCCGTCGGATGAGCAGTAGACCTTATGGAGGAGCCTGCGCTTATTTTGGATATTGATGTCAGACGATTGTACACTAGAGAGATTCCAGTAGTTAATGTTCAATAGAGGCACCTCCCTATAGAAAAGGCTACTTAGGATACCGAGAGAATTATGCAAACTCAATATCCTCACCCGTTCGAGGCTTTAGGTACACCCTAATCCTTTACTTTTATGGTTGAAAGTTATTTTACGAGTGGAAATTGTAATTTCCCTTTAGGTTATTTTTTGTATTTCCCTTAATTTTTCTGTTTACGGCTTTCCAATAGCTTCCTTAAGTCACTTATGACTTGCTAGGACTTATTGTTTGGTTTTTGGGCAGTTCATTTGTTTTTTAGAGCTAATTCCTAATTTTGAAGTCTTTACTGGTTCAAGTTGGTTATCGAGCAAAAATATCAGTCAAATGATCTTGTATGCTAAATCTAACTATTTCAACTACTCTAGAATTTGAATTTCAGGCTAGGTGGACCCTTGGTTTGTGTTCGGAGGAACCTGGGCTCATTTTAAGTTATTTTTTAAAAGTTAAAAGTAATGGCAAGTGGGTGTAGGACCTATTTTTTGGTGAAACGACCTTCGATTGAAATTTTGATTGCGCCATTATGTCCAAAACATTGAATTTGATAGGGTAACATAGTGTGTTTGCATAGAAGGGATTTTAAATGAATCCTAATGGATTGGTAGTGACTTGGAAATATTTTAAGTCTTTGCTGGTGTTGGTGCATCACATCTGTGATGCCTTCTATTTGTTAAGATATCTGCCAACCGGCAGCAAGTATCATGTACGTGACTCATTTATCGCATAAGTGATTTCCTTGGAAGCAAAGCAGGTATCGCGTAAGTGATAATATTGTCGCAAAAGAGACATCTGTTCAGATAGCAAGATATTGCAAAAATACTAGGCTTACCATGTAAGTGACATATGTGCTAGGGCCAAGTATTGGATAAGCGGCCCAAATTTTTCTTAAGCGATATTTGTATAATTGGAAAGTGTATAAATACCCTATTTAGCTTATTTTCACCATTTCTAATCCATTTCAAAGATACTTAAATCCTAAAAAGTGGGAAATCTTGGGGATAACCTTTGTGGGTGATTTGGGACTCAGATAAAGATTATTTACAAATTTCTCCTTCAAATTTGTGGTGAGTTTCCTTTAATTTCTTGCTATAATTCTCTTTCTTTATCATAAAATACTTAGAAGCTCGGGGGCTTGATTTTAGGACCATTATAGCTCTGAATTCACTAATTTTGATGGTAAATATTCCTTGAGCATAGGGGGACATTAAAATGGTTTCAAGAATGTCATTTTGTAAACAAGGCCAACATGGGATTTTTACATAATTTTGTACCTGAAGCACATAGTCCAATATATGTATCATTCTTTTTGTTTTGATAAGTGGATTGTTATTTTTAAGTGTGGCACCTAGCAAGATCTTCTTCTAAAAAGTACTTACTGGCTTAGGTGATTCTTCAGGCTTTTTTCGGTGCCGAGGTAGGCTAGGTATACCTTCTTCAGACATTGAACTATCTTATAGTATAATTGTCATATTATGCTAGATATGGGGTGAGAATTAGGTATTGGGGGTATGAATGAGAGTATTTGGTTTCCTTGGGCTATTACCTTAACTTAAAATCATAAACTTGGAGTAGTTAGCATAATTATTCATGTTTTACCTAGATTGAGCTTCACGATAAATATTTAAAATAGAAATGCCTTAATTACTCAAGGTAGTTGAAATTGCCCTAGTTGTTTATGTTAGAGTAGAATTTCCTTAGATGTTACTACCCTAAATAGGATTGCCTTGTTCATATTTGGGAAGGATTACCATCTTAGGGTTAATTATGGATTACTTGACATCTTGGGATGGACTTAGATACCTTAGCCTAGTCCGGATTAGAAGTTGCCTGAGTGAATTTTCGGAAACTACAAATAGGCCCCTTCCTAACCACCTTACGACAAGATTTCTGATAACCTTGTAGACTCATGTACAGATGATATACTCTTATTAATGGTAGGTTTGTCACTTGAGGAGGTTGAATGTAATTATTGAGTATGTTAGTTGGATATGGAAGAATTGATGCTAATTTTGACTATCTCTAATGATATTGCTCAAACATATGATTAAGGATAGACTTTATAAGTATTATTTATGACTTATACATGCGATTATTGGTATGACTTTTGAATATGATTAATAATATGGTCTATGGACATGCTTAATAATATAGATGCTGACGTGATTAAAATGTGTAGCTTGTTGACAAAATATGGCTTATGTAATTGATATTGCTCATAAGTATGATATGACTTATATTTAGGAAATGGCTCATAGATACTCTATGATTTGCATACATGATATTGCTTATGGCATGATATGACTTATAAAAATGATATGGCTTATATAGATGATATGGAATATATTTATATATATATATATATATATATACATATATATATGTATATATATATAAAGTAAGGCTTATGAATATACTATGGCTCATAGATGAGATTTGACTTATATATATGATTAACAGCTTGTAGATATGACGGGTGTCTTATAGATTTAACCATAGGTATGAATTCCAGATATGCTTAATAGTTTCTTTTATGAACATTAGTATCAATATGGATTTCGGATATGGCTAGTAATATGGCTTATAGATGTGATTATGGATGAGACCTACGGATATGATTCTTGATTTTATGTATAAAATGAATAAAGGGGTGGGTTATAGCTATGAATTACTGATATGATCTATTGAGTTTAGCTTACTGAAATCACCCATTGGAATGGTTCATTGATACGATTTATAAATATAAGTTTTGGTTTGAGACTGGCAATTGCTGATGGTTTTGCTAATATGAGTTCTTATTCAAGTTCACCAAATTTGCTGATAATAATGATGATTCAATTTAGTTTTGGTTTGAGTCCGACAATGAAAATTTCTAATGATGTGATATGAGATAGATGGATTCTTGGTTATGGGATGACATTTGATACATTACGGTTGTTTGATGTTAGTTTTCTTGATTGTACCCTTCAGTCTTATGAGGTCTTGCATTAGTTTATTTACTTATTCACACTTATTAGATTATGGGGGCTGATCTTGTTGTTAATGCTATGGTCTTTATGCTATCATTGTCAAATGCATTTATTTATCTATTTAGTGTGGTGTCGGAGCTTATTTCCAGGTTTTCCCCTTTTTATCTTGACTTAACTTATGTTATCTTTTATTTCTATTATCTTTGTATAATTATTTACCTTAATAAATGATGATGCCTACTTACTACCCGTGGTTTTAGTACTCATACTACCATTCTATACTTTTTTGGTGCAGATCTGAGAACTAATTCTCATCAATAATTTGACATTCGTGCAGAGTTAATTTTGGAGATTGGGTGAGCTTTCGCAGTCTGAGTTTCCCTTTTTCCTTCTATATCTATATTTAGTCTTTTATCTTCGATACAAATTATATTTTACAATTTATTACAATTTCTCTTATACTGACATTACTAAGTCTTGGGATGCTTGTTGGTGTTCTATCTATTTATTAGACCTTTATGATAGTATTATTGCTATTTGAATCTTTAGTTGTTAATTTTCGGCTTTTAGGACATTTTCCATAAAGTTAGCCCATTACATCTAGCTCTGAGTTATGGTTTGGCTTGCGTATTAGCGGGATAGAATAGGTGCCATTATGACTTATGAATAAGGTTGTGTCAAATTTGTATCAGAGCCAAGTTTCATTAGTATTATTGGTACAATAGAAAGTGTCTAGTACAGTCTTGCGAATTAGAAATCTGACATTCAGTTCTTATATTTGGGAGTCTATAGGACATTCTTTTGAGTTCTTTACTTTTTTTACTTATTTTCTACTAAGGGTTTGAGTTGGTTTATAAAGCATTCCTTTGGTTTCACTCTTTCCCAAATTGCTAGGATATATGCTAATTCTATACTAGATGAGGGTACAAAGATCGAGCCTAGGTATCCTTTCACTTTTTGTGGATGACACAGAACTTGTGGACAACCTTGAGATATATCGCCATCTAGGGGCCAGGAAAGGGGGCCTTCACAGAACCTATTTCCGCTACTAGTTAGAGATTCTTTTGCCCCAGCCAGTATGGGTCAGGGACCAGCCCAGGCTTCACCAAGATTTATTTCTTCTTTAGAGTTCAAGGATGATTTTGTTCATCTTTTGGGATTGTTTGGTGATGTACCATCTGATGGTGCTCAATCTATAAATTAGAGTAGTACTAAGGTGGGTCCGCAACATGTAGCTGCAGCTCCAAAAGTTGAGGTCCCTCCTGCATTGGCGATTGGTCAGCTAGTAGTTGCTCAGCCAGTGGTTACCTAGCCTACTATGCCTATGAAGAAACAGAAGATAATGGGTGGATTCTTGAGATTGGCTCCGCCTAGGTTTTCTGGTACACCGAGTAAGGATGCCTATGAGTTCCTAATTGTTTGTGAGGATAGGCTTCATACTTTGGTCCTAGTTGAGACTTGTTATGTGGATTAAACTAATTTTTAGTTGGACTTGGCATCTTGACATTAGTGGAGAGGTCATCAGGATTCCAAGCTAGCTGGATCTTCTTGTTTGAGATGGGTGCTGTTCTTTGAGATCTTCTTAGAGAAGTAAATGCTCTTGCAACCTTAGGGATCTTTTGGGGGACTAGTTATCGAGGTTGTAGTAGGTCTACATGACTATTGTGGAGTATGACGCTCAATTTTATATGTTGGCTATCCATTCTACTTCTATTCTAACTACTGTGTATGAGAGACTTTGCTACTTTGTTCGAGGATTGGGACTTCCTCTTTGTATGTCTACTCAGATTTTAGTTGTTGTGGGTAGGTCTTTTGCTAAGGTTTTTGATCATGTTTTTATTATGGAGGAGATCAATAATGAGGTCCATCGGGGTAGTGATAAGAGGCTACAATATCAGGGTAGGTTTAGTTGGAGTCATAGTACCTCTCAATTCAGAGGCAGCAGTTCTTAGGGTAGGTAACCTCTATGTTCGTCATTTCTTCATCAGCGTTAGTATAGCTGACCCATTTATACCATGCATCTAATTACTGATAAAGGCCAGTCTTGCTCTAATTATCATTTTTTCCAGGGTTGCGGTCTATCTTAAAAGGGTTCATCTTCAAGCTATTCTAGTTATGGTGGTTATTCCTTATCAGTTGGATCTTCTGGTTTTAGTCCATCACCTGACAATGTTATGGTTGTGGATCTTTATGGTTGTGGAGCTTTGTGTTATTTCTTGAGGGATTGCCCCAGTCATGGAGTGATTATTCCTTAAGTTCAGGGTCTTCCACCTATTAGGGCAGTTTATCCCTCAACTAGAGGTGGTATACATAGTCATAAGGGTGATCCCTAGGGTGATCATGGCGGGTCTCAAGAAGGTATGATAGGAGGTCAGTCAGGAGCCCAACTAGGTGGTGAGCGTGTTCAGTTATATGCAGTACCTGCTAGACCCGAGGCTAAGTCTTTTGATGCTGTAATTACATGTATGATTTTGTTGTATCTTAAGTTGTCTTTTGCTTTATTTAATTAGGTAGTCACTTATTCTTATGTGTTTGTTTATTTTTTCCCTATGTTAGAGTTATCTTGGGATTCATTATCTTTGCCATTACATGTATCTACTCCTATGGGTGATTCTTTAGTAGTGGATCAAGTTTTTAGATCATGTGTTGTGACTGTTAAAGATGTTGATACTCATGCTAATCATATTATATTATACATAGTGAATTTTGATATGATTTTCGGCATGTACTAGTTATCCCACTATCATGCCATCCTGGATTATTTTGCCAAGACCGATACCTTATCTTTGCCTAATATATCCCTGACTATATGGTAGGGAGTTATTATCCATGAACCGCAAGGGATTATTTATTATATGTGTTCTAGGTGTCTTATTTTGAGGGGTTGCAAGTCTTATCTCGCTTATAATTGTGATATTAGCATGGAGGGTCCGTTGCTTGACTTTGTTCCTATAGTTTGTTAGTTTCCTGATGTTTTCTCTACCGATCTAGCTAGCCTTCATCTTGTACGTAGTATTTGGTTTTTAATATATTTTGAGATAGGCACCCAACCCATTTCTATGGCATCTTATGTATTGCTCCTATTGAGCTTAAGGATCTCAATCTCAGTATTAAAATTTTCTTGGTAAGGGTTTCACTAGACTAGTAAGTCTCATTGGGGATCTCCTATGTTGTTCATAAAGAAAAAACATGGCTCCATGTGTATGTGTATTGACTATAGGCAGCCCAATAAGGTGATGGTCAATAACCATTATCTAATGCCTCATATTAATGATTTCTTTGATCAACTTTCGGGAGTAACGGTGTTCTTTAAGATTGATTTGAGTTTCGGTTAGCATCGCTTGAGGATTTAGGCTGAGGATATTCTGAAGAAAGCCTTTAGGACCCATTATGGTCATTATGAGTTCCTAGCGATGTCTTTTGGGTTTACTAATTCCTAGCTGCATTTATTGATTTTCTGAATTGTGTGTTCAAGCCTTATTTAGATTCCTTCATGATTGTGTTCATCGACAGCATCTTTGTGTCTTTGAGGAGTTAAGAGAAACATGCACAACATTTGAGGATTGTGCTCCAGACTTTAAGAGATCATATACTTTTTGCCAAATTCTCTAAGTGTGATTTTTCAATTCAGTGACATTCCTTGGGCAAGTGGTCTATAAGGATAGGATTATGGTAGACCCGATGAAGATTGAGGCTATTCATGATTAGGTCAGTCCTTTATCTCCGACTGAGTTTCGTAGCTTCATTGGATTGGCCGGTTATTGTAGATGATTTGTGAGTGTTTTTCTACTATTTCAGCACCTATGACTAGATTGACTCAGAAGAAGGTTTCTTTTCGATGATCCGCGGAGTGTGAGTTGAGTTTTAGAAGGCTAAAGTAGTTTCTTACTTCAGCTCCCATTTTAGCTCTTCCTACTGAGGGTGACTGATTCATTATGTATATGATGCTTCTGGTGTTGATTTAGGTTGTGTGTTGATGTAGCATGACCATGATTTTGCTTATTCTTTAAGGCAAGTAAAGGTGTATGAGCGCGACTACCCCACTCACGATTAAGAGTTAGCGGCGGTAGTTTTTGTGCTTAACATTTGACGACATTATCTTTATGATGTACATTGTGAGATTTTCAAAGATCATCTTAGTCATAGACATCTTAGGACCTAGAGAGAGGTTAATGCTAGGCATCATAGATAGATGGAGTTGTTTAAGGATTATGATATCTCTATCTTATATCATCCATTCAAGGCGAATGTGTTAGCAGATGCCTTAAGCTGGCAGGCAGTGAGTATCGGCAGCTTAGCTTGTACTTTAATTTCTCAGGGGTCGTTGGCATTTGACATTCAGTCCTAAGATAACTTGATGGTATGCCTTGATATTTCAGATCCTAGGAGGATACTGTCTACTGTTGAGGGAAGATCATCATTATTTGAGAATTTTTGAGCTCGCCAGTTTGAGGATAAGATACTTTACATCATCCGCAATCAGGTGTTGAGTGGTGAGTCCAAGAGGGCTACCATAGATTTTGAGGGTGTCTTCATATTTGATAGATGTATTTGTGTTTCGAGGGTTGATGATCTAATTCAGTCATTTCAACATAAGGATCATAACTCCAGATATTCCATTTACTTGGTTACATCTAAGATGTATAGAGATTTGAGACATTATTAGTGGAGTGGTATGAAGAGAGATATCTCAAATTTTGTAGCTTGTTGCCTATGCTATCAGCAGGTGAAGGTCGAGCATTAACAACCTAGTGGTTTAGTTTAGAGATTGCCCATTCCCGCGTGAAAATGAGATCACATTACCAACGACTATGTTAGTGGCCTGCCTTGTACTTCCCATGGTTCGATATTATTTGGGTCATTATAGATTGGTTGACCAAGTTGAAACATTTCATTCCTATCTAGATGTCTTTCAACACTAAGAGGTTGGCTCGTATGTCTATTAGTGAGATAGTCTATTAGGATGGTGTGCTCATATCTGTCATTTTAGACATTAGTTCAGTATTTACTTCTAAATTTTAGAGAGCTTTCTAGAAGGAGTTGGGTGCTCAGGTGGATCTTAGTATAATCTTCCATACACAAATAGACGGGAAGTCGGAGTGGGCTATTTAGGTTCTAGAGAATATGCTCCATGCCTTTGTTATGGATTTTGGATAGTGGGAGCAGCACTTAGCCTTGGCAGAGTTTTCATATAATAATAGTTACCATTCAAGTATTGAGATGGCACCCTTAGAGGCTTTATATGGTAGGCGATGTCGTTGCTCGATTCGGTGGATTGAGAATTCTAAGATTACACCACATGGTACTGACTTTCTTCAAGAGTCGTTGGGTAGATTTAGAGTGGTTCAGGATAGGTTGAGGGAATTTCAGAGTAGGCAGAAGATTTATGTAGATCATAGACTTCATGCATTGAGATTTGGAGTTGGTGACCGGGTATTCCTCCATGTATTTACCATGAAGGGTGTGATGAGGTTTCGTAGAAAAGAAAAACTCAGGCCCAGATATATTGGACCCTTTGAGATTCTTTACATCATTTGTGATGTGGCTTATGAGTTAGCCTTACCCCTGAATTTTGTTGTTGTTCATCCAGTTTTACACATTTCAATTTTACAGCGATACATTTCTTATCCATCTCATGTGCTTAGATGGGACTTAGTCAAGTTGGATGAGCGGTTGACCTTCATGGAGGAGCCTGTGCTTATTTTGGCTAGTGATGTCAGGCAATCTGCACTTGAGAGATTCCAGTAGTGTCATGATCTAAACCCGGGCCTAGCCGTGATGAGTATCTTTGGTCCACAAGGATCGGAGACCACCCCTTTGCACTTACAAGAAAACTCAATATCCCCAATGGTCAGACGGATTCCAAGCATATAACCAAACAAGTTTAAGCAATAAAGTGTATGTCTATAACCGATAACAATGGACTGACCAAAACAATCTATCAACATCACCCAAGTCCACAGTCATCCAACAAAGCCTTCTATCAAAAAGTCTAAAAACCAGTCTTGATTGGGACATGTCCCCGACTCTGACAGATCACAGTGACAATGATAATGTTAATGATAATGAAAAATATAAATCCTAACTAAGATAATAACTGATGAAATTTCTAAGTCTTCCAAAGAATGAAATCTCACCACTTTACCACAACAAACCGACGAACCGAGCTAATCCACCTAACTCTGTGCAGGAAAAGTAGAGGTGTCTCTGGTACCTCCATCGCATGGGGATACAACATCTTGAGATGTTTAGTGGAGTGAACAATAGCGTGTAACTCAGGGATAAGGATAATATAATATCGTGATCAACAATTCAAAATCATTAAAAATTAATGCACGTGATCAAATACACATACATATACATATACACACACATATATATGTATATATATATATGTATATATATCATATGTCAGGATAAGGAACAAGGCTTAACATACACTTTACAACTTTAGCATGGATTGTGTACCTAAACCATCATAACATAACAAGGCACCCACGTGCTATATGGGCCCAGCTCCCCCCAGCTGGTAGGGCCCCAATGCGTGGCCGCATGAACCAGAGGGTATATATATGCACAATGGGGGACTTGAACCTCCCAAAATATCAAGGTGAAAGAAGCCTAAATAATATAATACGATGTGGGGGACTCGAATCTCCCAATCAAATATATTAATAAGGGTGACTCAAACCACCCGGTTATAGAGACCCCCGTGTCGACAACCACATTTTTCAGTATTGGTCCTTCAAGACTTTCACTTTCACAACTCAGCTACACAACCCTCATTAAAGCCCAATTAATATAATTAGCACATACTTTATCATTCATAGAACCATGATATATATTTAGGCATACATTTTTGTTATCGTCCTTCCACCTACACTTGCAAGGTAGCATCCACATGCCAAACCAATTACCATCACTTGGGGTAATTAACACCCTCCTTTGGTTCAATCTCACATTATATTGGGGAATTACACAACCCCATAAAGTTCAAGTCAAAATAATTATGCTTCATTAATCTTTTTACATTATGAAATAGTTCAAGAATAGTTCAATGTGCATATTTTTCATACTCAATCACTAGTTCATTCACCATTCCCATGCATCAATTTGATTTTTTTTAAAACCACCATATAAAGATAAACTATACAGGGACAAACATGAAGCATCACATAAACAACAGTAATTCAAAACCCTCAACTCATGTTTTCAAAATCTACCTCAATACCATATGAACAACCCTTTAAAACTTATGATTTTAACAAATTAATAAGTAGGGAAGAGTAACATGCATGAAATACCAAGTTTCACCGAAAGAATTCAACCCTTGATCCCTTAGATGACATACTTCTTAGAAACCCTAAGTATAGCAGTGGTTTAGTACGTTATAGATGAGAAACAACCCTTCCTAAGTGCTTTATGAATGTGGAGTTTTAATTGGGTGAGAAGGAAATTGTCCAAAGTGCCCTTAATTTAAAACCTCAAATTCAGTCGTCAGTGACTACGGTTCATTATACGACTTGTATAGACTCATAACGACTCATCACCAAAAGTCGTAGCGAAGACAGTCTCCAAGGTATTCAACATTTGGTACCAAAGTAAGTTATTTGATACTGATTTGGTTCACCAAGACATGGAGACCTACACCTCCTACCATATAACGCCTATAATGGGGCCATACCAATGCTAGAGTGATAACTTTTGTTATAGGCAAATTCTATGAGAGGTAAGTGGTTAACCCAACAGCCATGAAAATAAAAAAACAAGCCTGACGAATATCTTCGAAAGCCTGATTGTCCTTTCTTCTTGACCATCCATCTCCGGGTGGAAAATGGTACTAAGGGTCACCTTAGGCCCTAAACCTCCCTGGAACTTCCTCTAAAAGTGGGATGAGAACTGACTACCCCGATTAGATAAGAGCAAAACTAGAGTACATTACAACTTTACGATCTCCTCAATGAACAACTTGGTATAATCCTCTGAAGAGAAATTAGTCCTCACTGACAAGAAGTGTCTAGACTTAGTCATCTATTCACAATGACCTAAATTGAATCAAATTTTTTGTGAGAGCGTAGAAGATCAGTACCAAAATCCATATTAATTATCTCCTTTTTCTACACCGGCATCTCAATCTCTTGAGTCAACCCATCTAGCCTTAAGTGCTCCACCTTCACTTGCCTACACACTATGTGTATAGCCATAAAATTGGCCACACCCCTCTTTATATTATTCAACCAATAAATCTCCTTAAGATCATGGTACATTTTCATCGAACTAGGATGAATAGTATAACATGACTCATAGGTGTCAGCAAAAATTCTTCCTCGCAACCCGTTAATATTAGGAACACATAATCTACCTTGATACCTGAAGTTACCATCACCATGATCTCAAGAATCATTAAATTATACCTACCTACATCATTTTTAATTTACATCAAAATAAGATCCATTATTTGCTTCTCCTTCAGCTCTGCATCAAGGGATGACTTCACCACCTCTTGAATAGGACACCTCCTTTTTCAGAGTCCAAACAATGAACTCAAAGATTATACAAATGGTGAATATCTTTAACTAAATCCCATTTCTCTTCGTCCACATGAGATAAGCTTCTGATGGATAACCTACTAAGAGCATCAATAACTATGTTAGCTTTAACTGATGATAGTAAAGAATCATGTCATAGATGTTGAGCAACTCAAGCCATCTTCTTAACATGTATTGCAGGCCCTTATGATTAGAATAATATCTATATGGACCCCATACAAATAATGTCGCCAAATCTATAATGAAAACACCACAACTAACAATTCCAAATCATGGGTCGGGTAATTATTCTCGTAGACTTTTAATTATCTTGAGGCATAAGTAACCACCTTTCCATGATGCATCAACAAACAACCCAGTCCCACCCCGGATGCATCACAATAGACAACAAAACCATTCGTGCCCTCAGGTAGAGTTAAGACCGAAGCCAAAGTCAAATTATCCTTTAGCTTCTTGAAACTACCCTCATAAGCAACAGACTACAAGACTTTTACCTTCTTCTGAGGCAAATTAGTTAGTGGGGAAGCAATAAAGGAGAAAATCTCCATAAACCTTCTATAATAGTCGGTTATACCCTAGAAGCTTTGAGTGTCGATTGGAGTCGTTAGTCTAGGCTACTTCTTAACCACTACAACCTTTTGTGGATCTACCATGATCCCTTCACTAGAAACAACATGACGCAGATAATTCATAGCATTTAACTAGATCTCGCACTTATAGAATTTAGCATACAACTGTTACTCTTTATGGGTCTGCAACACAAAGTGAAGGTGATCAACATGATCTTCCTTATTCTTTGAATACATCAAGATATCATCATTAAAGACAATCACGAACAAATCCAAGAACTAATGGAAAACCCGATTCATAAGATCCATAAATGTTGTCAGGGCATTAGTTAAACCAATGGACATCACCAAAAATGCAAAATAATCATACCGGGTTCAAAAAATAGTCGTAGGGATATCCACCTCCCTAATCTTCAACTATCGATAACCCGATCAATGATCAATCTTAGAAAAAAACTTAGAACCTTAAAGCTGATCGAATCATCAATCCTCGAAAGGGGATACTTATCTTCACAGTCACCTTATTCAGTATGCGGTAATCAATACACATCCGTAGGGACCCATCCTTCTTTCACACGAATATAATAGGCGCACCCCATAGCGACATACTAGGACAGATAAAACCCTTGTCAAGAAGATATTTTAACTTCTTCTTAAGTTCTTTTAACTCGAGCAGATCCATTCTGTAAGAAGAAATAGAAATAGGATGAGCGTCCAGAAGAAGATCAATCCCAAAATCAATTTCCCTATTGGAAGGAATACCAGGAAGATAATCAGGAAACACCTCGATAAATTCACAAACAACAGAGATAGTATGCCAAAAAGGTCCTTCAAATCTAGAATCCTTAACCTGAACTAAATGATAGAGGCAACCTTTAGAAACCAATTTATGGGATTTAAGATACGAAATGGACCTTCCTTTGGGTACTAGGGAACTACCTTCCCATTCCATCAACAGCTCACTAGGGAAATGGAAACTGATTCGAGTCCGATAATCAAGAAATGCATAACACAAATTCAATAATCCATCCAAAAAATTATATCAAAGTCTAACATGTCCAAATCTATCAGGTCTACCAAGGTCTCTCTACCATAGACTCACATCCCACAAACCCTATATACTTTTCAAGCTACAAACGAGTTACCCATCGGGGTGGACATAAAGAAGGGGTCTAAAATACATTCATGATCAAAACTAAAATGGATAGCCATATAAGGGGCCACATAAGAAAGGGTAGACCCGGGATCAACTAGACATTATACATCATGAGAGAAGAGTTTTAGTGTCCATTAAAAATATCATGGGATGCCTCAGAATCTAGGCCACTGGAAAAAACATACAAATGGTTTCAACCAGTGCCTGAGCCAGAAGCAAAAATAATACCTTTGGGTGGTGAAGCTGATGAGGTAGCAACAAGAATTTTATTTTTCCCAGAAGCATCCCTAGAAGGAAAATCCCTCTGTATATGACCAATCTACCAATATTTAAAATATTTGTTCCTCCCTTTCTCACAAACACTATGGTGCAGCTGACCACAAAATCTACAAGGAGGATACAAGGGAGCTGACTGAGCCAACTAGCCCAAGGCTGGGTTTTTGGTGCTCTAAACCCACTATTATATTGAGAATAATGATCATGCAATGGATCTAGTGTTGACTTCAAAGGTACATCTCCTTTCAAAAGATGATAAAGCCATTGCCAAAAATAGTAACCCAATAATGGTTGGGGTCGAATCCCAAAGAAATATGTGGATTCATATCTCTCAGTTATTGTAATCTATGAGATGAGCTGGAAATATAGATGGACATTTTGAGTGTAAGTGTCTAACTAGTAGAAAATATCAACTACGGTTGTAATCAGGCATAAGTGTATACTATGATTGTGTTCCCCCAGCTTCTCAACTCCATAGGCTTATCGTTCTTTGTTGAACCAACCCAGATACATTGCTTGTACAATCGATAAGTTATGTATCTTCTACTTTCATTTGGACAAATAGAAGTATTTCAACCATTACTTTTTGAGTCTCGGGATGTCACCTTACTAACCCTTATCTTGATCCCAGCTAACACTTACCTTTTGAGTCTCTAGATATCAGATGAAACCTAACCATCTTACTAAGATAAGAAACTAGAATCATGGATAGTAGCTAAACTCAAAATTACTATTATCTTTATCTTTTCTTAGTCATTACTCTTCTTTTGAAGTAAGTCGCAATATTCTAGGTGGGATCCTAACGTGTGCACCTATTAAGAAAATTGTTATAATAAAAATAAAAAAAACATGAATGGGTATTGGTTCAGAAAAACCATAGCACTTTCCCTACTTCATCAATCTGCCAGGGTTTTCATAACCCTAGCTATGGGTTTCTAGCCGCTCATGCTTGTGAAGAAATAAATAATATTCATAATCAAAAGCATAGATGAAACACAATAATATGAAGTAGAAAAACCCACAATTATGAATTAATTAATGAACTGAAGGTAATACAAGCGAATCCCAAGATCAAAATCAAATCTTGGAATCAAAATATGTTTGTGAGTATCAATAGTACATAACCATTACTAAAAACACATAAAGGGTATTTATAGTACATGAGTAAACCCTAAAACCAAAGCCCAAATAAAATAAAAGAAAATAAGGTCGGTTGTCACTTATGCCCTGACCCAAGGTACAGGTACCACTTTTGGCCTGCAGGGTGGGTGCAAGAGCTCAAACCTAAAAATTCTGCAGGTCTGCTCTCGGGATTTTGAACTTCTGGCACTTGGTTTGCCTACTTGCAGACATCACGTCCTACTTGTGGTCCATATGTTGACTGAGTAAGTGTTAGGAGTCATCTTTTGAAACTCTTTTTTAATTCTCAAACATTCTTTGATCACGATCAAGCCGAAATGTGTCCCAAATATCCATAATTGCTCTACTAAGAAGCCAAAAACACATTTTTCATCTTTTTAATGAACTTAGCATCAAAAACAAGATTTCCTACAAAACATACCCAAAATGCATCATATCTAACAAAACAACCTCAAAAACTTACATATTTTCCTCATTTTAAGCATAAAAATGCCATATTTCTGTAGCACATCAACTCCCTCAACTTAGAATTTTGCATGTCCTCAGGTAACAAAACATAACAAAAATAAAATCGACGTTTAACTAGGAGAATCTAAGTTATTCAAGGCAGACAATCAATACTTGAGTCTCAAAACACAACACCTCCTCCAATCTTATATTTCAAAACCAATTGTTTATGAGCATGAAGCAGAACAATATGACACAACGGGATTAAGGTATGACAATTATGTTAGAGATAGACAAGCACTTATATATAGAAGTTAAACTTCCCAAAATAAGCAAATAGCTAGAAATATAACTCATGTCCCCTTAGAACCAAGATGTCTCACTCACTCATATGAAATAATACATGTCAATACAGGGACAGTCAAGAGACTCATACTCAGGAGAGAAGTTCCAGCCAATGTATGTCAAATACCATAGGCTTGCCTTTATTTCTTTTACCTTAGTTTTTATATAGTCAAGTTAGCATCACTATAAGACTTTTCTCGGTTTGTAATGTAGGCTGGGGGCTGGTATGGTACATATTGACATATCAAGTGACTAAGCCTCCTTGGGATTAAACTAACCTTGGGGTCTCACTTACTAGAAAATTTCCTTTTATTCAACACTTATTTCAACTTTTTTATTCTTTATTACACATTCAGATTGGGTGTGGTTTTTTATTCTATTCTTTTTCACTTTTTCATAATTTTTCTTCTCTTTCTTTTTCTAACATCTAGCCTGCTGATTTTTTCACTTATTTGACCCTTCTTCATACCCATTTTACACTATGCACCCCTATGATAGCCACCCTCAACTTAGGCATTTTACCTGAGTTGAGGTGCACAATGTCCAAGGAGGACCAGAGCCAAAATATGTTCATTATTGGACAAATGGAAAGGTAAATAGGTGAAACAAAAAAAATAGGCTACAAGGCTTAAAATAGGGATCAAGGGATAAACTTCACACATGGAAGGTCATTTAGGCTAAAAGTGGATTGGAATTAAAAATGACCTATGATTCTTTCTTATCCGACTATTTTACAACTTAGGCAAGCCTAACCAAGCAAGTTCAAAATTCAAAACACAAAGGGAACTAAGTAGCATCTCATACACACATAGCACGGAGTTAATATTAGAAGCTACTATCATCCGGTTCATGCAATTGTCAGCAATGATTACCGTGTCCCTAATCCTAATGCCATAAAAAGATCCATAAAGTTCACACATATATCCATCCAAACAATTTGATAACATAAAATTTTGAAGGGGTATCATTTTTCTCAAAAATTTATAAAAACATGTTAACTTCCCTAAATACTTAAAAATCTCCAAATTAAACAAAAATATACCAAAATACAAAAAAAACACTGTACGACACAAATTTGTCCTAGACGTGCAAGTTCTACAACCATTCTATGGCCAATAGGAAAAGAATCATGGAAACAAAAATACACAGTGGTATGGTATGCCCTCCTCTAACTAAAAACTGTGCACTGTTCTCAATGCACTAAAATAAAGTAGAACTAAGGAAAGTGAAAACATACCTGGGACACACTAGGTGCCTGAATCATAAGCATACCCAAATGGGGGCATATCAGCTGGCAGATGCAGTGGTCGTGGCGATGCACTACTAGATGATCACCCATTTCTATAGCTATATACCTCTGTCTATCGATGAATGCAGTCTTTAATCAAATCATATTTGGCCCTTTTAACATCCTGGTCATATGACATATCAGGATCCTGCAAGTCTACAATGTGACCTCTCTTAGCGCCAACTACTGGAACCATGTCATCATCCTCTATGAAGAAATTAAACTATCTCGGTGCGTGTGGAGATGATATCTGAACCACTGAGGGTATAATTAAAAAGGTGGATGCTACACGACTCTCTGTGAGAGATCGTACCTCTGCATATAATATATCAAACTTCTCCCTCATATGGTCTAGATCTGGCATATTTGTCTCTATAAATCGAGTTGTAACTCATCGAGTTATTTCTGGAAGATGACATATAGCTCAGATAGTGCAGCTCTTTATGTGGCCTCCTATTTTGCCTCTGTCTTCTCAAATCTAGTCCTAAACCATGATCTCATCTACTCACAGAGAGTAGTTATCCTTGTCTCAATAACTCTCAACCTAGCATCGGTGGCCCTTTGGCTGTCTACTAAGCTCTGCAAGAACTCACTAGATATAGTAATCATACCTATAGCAGAAGCTGTAGTGGATTGGCGAGTAGGCTTTGATGATACACCTTCTATCTCTGAGGTTAATGTCAAGGATAAAGAAGAAGTATTTGGTGTCCCCTCTCCCTGGATACTGGAATCTAGATTCTCTCTCCACTCCCCTATCTCTATATTAACAATAACACTCACATCACCTCTATGTCTATCAGTAGGCTCTATGGAAACTGTTAGTCCCTCAATCTGAGCCTTAGGTACTATTGCTAGCTCGGTAGATCTCTAAGAAGGTTTGGGGGTGCCAGACCCTTTATAGTCTTCGTCTGTGCAGTCGCCATTACAAGTACCTACCATATAATCCCAATATCTTGGATACACCAGCCTCATCACAAGCCTTTGAATCATGCAAGGGAATGGAAACTTAGTCAACTCCCAAATGCTCTGTCGCGTATCTCATGCTGGAGAATGTCAGCAAAATCAACAACATATCCAGCCATCAGACATACAACTAGTTTTGCTCCCTCCTAAGTCAACAAACTATCCAAAGTAGTAGGGAACGATCGATATCTGATCAGTAACCACGAAAACATGGCCTTAAATGACAATAGGCCCTTCTTAATCACACCATTACCCTCTATCCATGGGGTGGCATCACCCAAAGGTGAAATATAACTAGCTATCCACCTAGACATCTCAAACCTGAAATATAACTAGCCATCCACCTACACATCTCAAACCTCTCTCATCTGTTCTCAGCCTCCCTCATGATGTGTCAATAACTTGTGACTCTCAGTTTGTGGTCACACTCAATTGTGTATGCAGGAGAAAGATAATCTAGGATGAAGATGACTCTGAATATAGTCTCTACTAAAATATCAACTCTGACCCCTCTGACCTGTGTATGATCAGGCTATGGCTACTTCGCGAACTTCACTTGGCCTGGATGTTTGTGCATAGAAAGGACTACTGTACCTTGGTATGATGCATCCAACTTACGCACCATAGTTACACTATAAGAACTGAGTAGTCGAGTCATCCACTTTAACTGATATCGATCAAACGTGATCTGTAACTGTGCTACTCACTCAGCCCCGATATATCAATACGACGTTCCTCATAAATAACCCTCGTAGGCCTGCCTGCTTCCAAAATATGGTTATATATATCAAATATCTTCCACATCCCTTCCACAAACAACCTCGGGTTTCCCTTATCAAGAGGTGCTTTCCAGGTGTGTGCAGATGCGGGAATATGCCCTCCTATACTAATACATCATGTGAAGACTATTCTATAATCTTCTCAGACTAGGGTGCGTCTGACTTCTTTACTTGTGTGGCGGTACACTCCTAAGACTGGGGTACCACTGATGCCTACTCTACTCTATTAACACGACCCAGACCTGGGCCTAGTCATGTCGTGTAACTCAAGTCTAACCAGGACTAAATAGCACCCCCAATACCCAAACCATCGCCCACCTTACACCCCACGTCGGATGAATTATAAATATATAACAAGATAAGAGAATATCAATTTAAAGGCATTAAAAAAATATATAACCAAACTAGACGATACCAGTATCAATGCTAATACCAACACAGCACATGCCAAAACTAGTCAGAGAAAGCCTCCAATCAAAACAAAAGAATATCTAGCCGAGACATGCGCACGACTATAGCCAAAACCAAGTCCAAATAAATAGTCAAAACATGAAATAGACCAAAGTATAAAATGGAGCCTTTTGAAGCCTCGAAGCTCACCACTTCAGTCTAAATCATGAGCTAATCCTAAATCCTAGTCAAGTACAGGAGAGGTAGAATTATGTCTAGTTCCTACATAGGATGGGGTTGCAGCGTCCGAAGATGGTTAGCAGGGTGAACGTTATCATGAAATTAATGGAAAAGGATAACATAATGATATAATCAACAATTATAAGCATTTAAAAGCCAGCTCAATAGTCAAATCCAAATACATAGATATATATGGCATATGTCGGGATAGGGAACAAGTCTTAACATGTTTTTAAAAATTTTAGCATGGATTATATAGCTCAACCGTCATATAATAGTACCCACTGGCTATATGGGCCACAACTCTCACCTCTTAGTCGGGCCCCAGTGTGTGTAGCCACATGAGCTATAGAATAATAACATATAAATGCACATGGGGGACTCAAAAACCCTCAAACATATACCAAGGTAACTGACCTCCGCACCAGCAAATAGGGTGTCCATTATCGGTCACTCGGACCTCTACTTTCACGACTCAGCTACACAACCCTTATTAGAGCCCAATTAAAACAATTGTCCCACATTCCCATTCAATGAACCATGAAACATATTTATGCATACATTGTTGGTATCGTCATACCAACTATACTTGCAAGGTAACACATCATGCCAAAACAACTTCTATTAACTTGGGGAGAACAACTCTTTTTGTTCATTAATACACATTAGGGAACACCGACTCCCTTTGTTCATTAAATCATACAAGTGTATTTCTAATACTTCTTTACATCATGCAATAGTTCAAGCCTAGTTTAATTTTACAAATTTTCACAATTCTCATAACCAAAACCAATTTCATACTATAGGGTTGGGGTTATAACCACTTCAAAAGTCACAAGTTTGGGAAAGTCACAATTGACTAAATCATTCACCATACCCATGCACCAACAAGTTCAAAACCAAATTAAAAGCACAAAAATCATATGTATAAACCATGGAAAACATTGTTCAATTCATAACATTCTAAAACCCCAACCTTTATTTTCAAAACAAAAATAATAACCTTATGAACAACACTTTAAATCATATGCTTTTACAAAATTAACAATGACGGAAGACTAATATGCCTGGGACACCAATAAATTTGGAGAATAAAGCACCCTTAGAACCCTAGATGATCACTTACTTTAAAACCCTAGGCTTAACTTGGATAGAGCATTTAAGAGAAAATTCAAGAGTGTTTTATTGGGAATGAGGTGATAATAAATTCCTAAGAAAGGCTTTAAGTCATGGAGTCCAAGGGGTTAAAGATGGAAATGTCAAGAGTGCCTTTAACTTAAAAGCTGGAAAAGACCGCCTTTGGCTATGAGTCAACCCCTTGACTCGTACCCCCACCTTACGTCTTATGACCATGAGTCGTAACCAAGACATTGACTAGGATCCCACACACTGCCCGCCTTATGTCTCCACCAATCCACTTGTAAGGAGATCTTACGACTTGTAAGGTCTAGTAGGAAGCAACACACAACCTACATGAATTGAGCACTGGAAATCCTACGATTAGAACCTACAACTCTTAATATGTGCTTACAACTCATAGTGAGCCACTCATACTCAGAGAAGAAATTTGCCCCTAAGTTTCTGATTTGGTTATATCAAGGGTCCTACAACCCGTAACCATATTTTAGACTCATCTCCATGAGTCTTGACCAAGGCAGTGAGCCCAAACCTTAAGAATTCAAGGGCAAAAATTTAGGGTGTTTCAATTCTCCCATAATTGGATCATTCGTCCTAAAATGATGGGACAAGGCAACACGAAATTGATTTGACTCTATATACCTCTAGTATTACCTTTAACCAAGTAAGAAAACAAAGATTCCGATAAATTAATTTTTCCTCTAACAAAGTCAGAAAACAAAGATGCTAAGAATAACATATACCTTACACATGATTTTCAAAAGTAGAAAACAAGAATGGATACATGGTCTTAATGTCCTCTTCGTCTTCCCAAGTTGTCATGGCCCGATATTTGAGTTATGATGGCACCTACCATAACCCACCAGTAGGTAAACCAACACCATAACCCAAAGCTAATGCAATGGGTTACCTTGGTAGGAACTTCCAACATGGACCTTAAATGGGAACACAATATAACAAAGACATTACTCAAGGAAACAACTAATATTAGAATACCAATCCCATGAACTTATATTATTAGTACAAGAGAATCTTTAAATTTGACAATAGAAATTACAACTCAACATCTAATAGTCTTAAATTGTCTTATACATTCATCTCGAACACAAAAGACAAAATAAGGATAGAAGGGAAAAGGACAACTCAAACTCCAAGAGCTTGCCCTGTCTCCTGATGATCAACACCTCATGATCTCGACTCAACGATGACATCTAGAACTTGGGTCTATACCAAAAAGGTATGGAAGTGTAGTATGAGTACCAAAACACGAGTATTCAGTAAGCATTATCGTCCGATTGAGCTAAATTATAATATAAGGATGATATAGAGTAAGACAATAACTTAAAGTCAAGGTAGAAAATTCAACATGAATCTTCTCTGATATCACTGTATAAGATAACTAATCAGCTAGAACAATAGTATGACATTCCATATCCACATATACCATAGCTCTTATACAACATGAGTAATTATTTTGGAAGCGTAAAGCCATATATATATAATAATAATAATGTAATTTTCATAACCTACACAAATAACATAATTAGAGATTAAAGAAAAGAACTTGCCACAATGGCCCATACTACTTGGAAGTATACTCAAGGAAAAAAGAACAAAGAACTCGGCACGACATCCCATACCACTGAAGAGTACACCAAAATATCAATCCATTAACATATCAAAGAACACCTACAAAAATAATTCAACAAAGTCGCGGGTTGTACCTTCCCGTCATGGCCTTTTACCGAGGTATACAATCATTATCAATACTATAATTTGAAACAACAAAGCTGACATCACCATAACATGGTTATAGAGTTATTTAATATCTAACTCATTAATAAACTTCATGTCTAGCCTATACTAGGTAGCCTCCATTTCTATAAACCACTAGTTTGCAAGTCTAATAGTTTACTAGTCATCAAATAAGAAAAAGCTAAAAGTTACCAACACTATTATTTATTCACCAATCTCAAAGCCATATTCTAGTTAGCCTCTTATTTATATAATTTATCAATTAAGACACCACGATATGACATACTAGATGTCAACTTAATCACTCATTTGATAATACTAGGTCTATTATCATTGAGCATGTCACAATCTTAAGGACAAGTTTCCATATTTTAGCTGAGTAAGGTCCACCAACTAGTTCACTAGGCTTCTAGCCTACAAGTCTTAGTCATTTATTAGAGACAACTAGTTATCACATAAGCCACTTTACAAGGAGAAATTCCATAACATAAATATTTATCCATGTCAAGTAGATTTACTAGGAAAGTTCTTGGTTCTAAACAAGATTACACATATCAATTAGCCTTAACCCAATACTCGGCATAATATACTTCTAGATACTAATTAGAGTTAACAAGGGTCATGCCTCTTATCTAGGAATTAATAACAAAGAATGAATAACAATTGACAAAGGAAGACATCATGTCCCAAGTACACAAATGGGTTTAGCAACACATAACGTAACGTTACGTACATATATGTATTCATATATATACTTACAACACATAACATTATCATATCATCATTACTTCTTATGGATTCACTGGGTATCATCATAACATTATTTATTCTTCGAATTCACCAGGAATCATCATAAAATAGTTATATTATCCGGATTCACCGGGCAACATCATAACATCATTATATACTCCAGATTCACCGGGCATCATCATAACATTATAATATCCTCTGAATTCACCGGGCATCATCATAACATCAAAGGTTCAATATAAAAGACTTTCCAAGGCTATCCATATCATGACTACAAGATAATCAATCCAAGTATTCACATTATCCAACCATCAATCACATGCATAACCGACGACCAGGTTTAACCATTATTACCTTAATAACATAACTTAGAGGTTCATAAAGTATCTAAGTCACTAAGGAATTACATAGCTCAAGCTTAAGGTGGGTCAAGTTCCAGTTCTAAATCAGAATAATGCAAAATTTCACTTCTACAAGGTTAACTTCTACCCGAAATTAGGCTAAGTTATCTAAATCATGATACAATGGATTATCAATCCTTACTAGGCCTTTGAGGGAAAATCTTCTTCAAGTATCCTTTCTAAGTCACTCCAAACACTAAGGCCAATTCATAACTAGTCATATCTAGATCAACATACTCTTAAGGTTAGTCTACAACCTTATTCTCCTCTACTAGACAACTAAAGTATTCTCATACTTTTCATGAAACTACACGTAGAACTATCCAAGGTTCTAGGCTATAGTCAAACATCATTTTTTACAAGGTCAATACCCTATGAGGATCAAATAATCCCAAGTATTATCATTTACCTATTTATCATCTCAAACCCTACCCAATCTCATAAGATATCATGATTATACTACAATTAAGCTCAATCTAACTATAAGTACACCTAACCTACCTTGAGTAAAAATTTCTCACAAACCAATGAGCTTTGCCTTCTAATTTCTTGAAGCTTATTCCATGAGCCAAGCTATCAACAACATAATCTAAGCCTTATCACAAGATTTACGACACCCATTATGTCACCATTATGCCTAGGTCCAAAATGATACCAAACCCCTAAGTGAGTTCCACCTTCAGAAAATGAGTTTCCAAGACCAATCCATTGCTCAATTATCATTAGGGAGCTATAACCCTTAAGAAATTTTCAGTAAATCGATCATATTTGTGGCTACAATTGAGCCTCAAAGACTCAGGGGTTTTGGGTCTAGAATTCAAGAAATTAGCACCAAACTATAAAAAAAATCTTACCTTAGAGTTGTAGCAAAAATGGATTACACCAGTTATTCAAGCACCTAATCAACCCACAAGACTCACTTTGAAGATTTACACTCTATTAGGGTTTAGAGCTCAAGAGGGAGGCATAAAATAGCCAAATTTTCAGGCAAGACAACTATTATATATGCCCGTCCCAGGCCTTGGGTAAAGCCATAGCGCACACCGCTTAGCCGTGGTCTGGGTCACCTATTCGCACCTCACCTACCATAAACGCGATGTCTCTCTCTAAGCCAGGCAATGGTTCAAGCTTAAAACTTGGTTTTGGGAATCGGTCAATGCTTTGAGATGCATTCAAAGTCTATTTTAAGAAAAAGTGATATGTAACCATATAGAATTTAATATTTCAAATTCGTCGGCAAAGTCGGATTTCATAATTATGGTTATTTTATAGGAGATTTTACTTGATGGTCAATTAGAACCAATGAAAACTTCAATTTGGGAAAGTGGTTCTAAAAACCAAATGAACTGTCAGGTAACCAAACTATCGATTTGAGCAAGTCAATAATAACTTGGGGTAGCTATGGAGAAGATCTATCAATGAAAATAAGCAAGAACGCAGAAAATGATCTGAAGGGTCATTACAACATCCACTACTAAGTAACTTTCATCCCCAAAATTAAAAATGAAGAAAATACTTGAAGTCTCAAACAAATAATGATACTGGGCCCATATCTCAATCTCGATCTCCCAAGTAGCCTCCTTTACTAGGAGATGCCTCCACAGAACCTTGACTACAAGAATCTCCCTAGAACGCAACCGCCTCACATTACTAACCAAAATAAGAATGGGCTCCTCCATAAAGTTCAACTGCTCATCTAACTAGACCAAGTACTATCAAAGCATATGAGAAGGATCCAAATTATACTTTCTCAACATAGAGACATGAAAACCGGATAAATAGAGGCAAAGTCTGGAGCTAAAGCTAATTCATAGGCCACCTTGCCAACTACACAGAGGATCTCAAAAGAACCAGTAAAGCAAGGGCTAAGCTTACCTTCCTCCCAAAGAACATATGATTACCAACTCTGAATCTCATAGGGAAGATACAAAGGAACACACTATTAACAACTCAGAATCTCAAGGCAAAAAGTGTACGATCGGCGTAGGCCTTCTACCTACTCTCGGCTCCTCTCAGCCTATCCTAAATCACCCTGACTCTATCCAATAAGTCCTAAAGAAAATCTGTACCGCAATGTCTAACCTTAGAAGTATCAAACCATTCTATAGGTGAGCAATATCTCTAAGGGCAGAAATTTTCATAAGACGCCATCTCACTACTCAAATGGTAACTGTTATTGTAGGCAAACTCTGCCAATGCTAGGTGCCGATCCCACTGTCCTTCAAAGTCCATAACACCGGATCAAAGCATATCCTTAAGCACCTGAATAGTCCACTCGGATAGACGATCCATCTACAGATGAAAGGTGTCCTTAAATCCACTCGAGTACCCAAATCCTCCTAAAATACTTTCCAAAATTGCAAAGTAAATACAGAACCACAGTCTAATATAATATAGTCACAGATCCCATGCAGATGAACTATTTCTCAAGAATCAATCTGGGCAAATCTCTCAACACTGAAGGTCATCTGAATATGAATAAAGTATGCTGACTTTATCTAATGATCCACAATAACCCAAATACCATTGTGACCATAGGAAGTATGAGGCAACCCACTAATGAAGTCTATGGTAACCCTTTACTATTTCCACCCGAGAATGGGTAACATCTTAGTCAAACCGCCTAGACATTGATGCTCTACCTTAACCTGGTAACAACATAGGCAACGAGCTACAAAGTCTGCCATATCTGTCTTTATATTGTCCCACCAATAAAGTTGGCTCAAATATCTATATATTTTGGTCATACCAGGATGAATAGAATATCTAGAGCTATAACCCTCATTCAAAATTTACTAAATTAAGTCATTAAGTCGGGAAACACAAATATGACCCTAAAATCTTAAGACACTCTCGGAATCTACGGTGTGTATTTCAGACTCACCACTTATCACCCGATCATCGACAAGACACAATTTACTATCCTCAAATTAACGATCACAAATCTCCATCGTCCTCTCCGCTTGTCCATCTATTTGAGGGTGGAAGGAGGTACTAAGGTTCACCTTAGTCCCTAAACCTCACTGAAAAAATGCCAAAAGTGAGATGAGAACTGAGTACCTCTATAAGATAAGATGAAAACTGGAGAACCATGCAACATCACAATCTCTTCATAAAGAGCCTAGCATAATCCTCTGCTGAATTGTTATTCCTTACTAGCATGAATTGGGCAGACTTAGTCATCCTATCAATGATGACACAAATGGAATAAAACTAGTGATGGAACTGAGGAAGACTAGTAATAAAATCCATATTAATCACTTCTCATTTCCACACGAGCAACTCAATCTCTTGAGACAAACCACCAGGCCTCAAGTGTTCTACTTTCACTGTCTGGCAAACCAATAACTAGCTACAAAATTGGCTACATCCATCTTCAAGTTATTCCACAATTAAATTTCTCTTAGGTCATGATACATCTTCGTCGAACTAGGATGAATAGTATACCTCAACTCAGAAGATTCAGCCAAAATCCTCCCTTGCAGCCTATCAATATTTGAATCACAAAACTTGGCCCATCACCACAAATCTTAAAATCAATCACCTTCTAGTGACCCACGTCATCCTTAATCTTCATCAAGATAAGGTCAAAATCTATTTATCCTTCACCTCAACACCAAGAGATGACCTCGCAACCTCCTGCACAATTATACCACCATCCTCAAAGTCCAAGATATGAACTCCAAGATAAGACAAATAGTGAATATACTTCTTTAGTCCTCGCTTTTCCTTATCTAAATGAGACAAAATTCCCATGGATAACCTGCTAAGAGCATCAACAACCACGTTAGCTTTACCTGGGTGATAGTAATGACTCATGTGGTAGTCTTTGAGCAACTCAAGATATCTCTTTTACTTGAGATTTAACTTCTTCTGTGCGAACATATACTGCAAACTCTTATGGTCTGAGAAGTTCATAATGTGTACTCCATACAAATAGTGGTGCCAAATCTTCAAAGCAAAGACTACAGCAAACAACGCCAAATCATGCATCGAATAGTTCTTCTCATGTACCTTTAACTGCCTAGAGGCATATGCAACCACCTTACTAGCTTGTATCAACACACAACCAATTCCCACACGAGGCATGTCATAATAAAAAACAAAACCATCGATACCCTCGAGTAGAGTCAAAATCGAAGCTGAATTTAACTTATCCTTTAAATTCTCCAAACTACTCTCACAAGCATCAGACCATAAAAACTTCACCATCTTCTGAGTCAATTTAGTCAATGGGGAAGCAATATAATAGAAGGTTTCCACAAAACTCCTATATTAACCGGCTAAACCAAAGAAACTCCAAATATCGACTGGAGTTGTAGGTCTAGGCCACTTCTGAACCACCACAACTTAATGTGGATCTACCATGATCCCTTCACTAAACACAAAATGACCCATATAGGTCATGACATTTAACAAGAACTCACACTTTAAGAACTTTGCATACAACTACTAATCTTTTAAGGTTTGCAACAAAAGGAAGAGGTGATCGGCATGATATGCTTCACTCTTGGAGTACACCAAAATATTTGGAGTACAGCCAATTATGAATAAATTAAAGAATTGATGGAATACCAGACCGATAAGATCCATGATGTCATTGGGGAATTAGTCAAACCAAAGGACATCACCAAAAACTCAAAATGACCATATCAGGTTCGAAAAGCAGTCTGAAGGATATCCACTTTCCTAATATTCAACTAATAGTAACCCGACTAAAGATCAATCTAGGAGAAGTACTTAGCACCCTAAAGTTGATCAAAGAGATCATCAATCCCAGGAAGTATATACTTATTCTTCACAGTCACCTTATTCAACTAGCAATAATCTATACGCATACAAAAGAATCCATCCTTCTTATGAATGAATACAACTGGAGAACCCCAAGGAGAGACTCTAGAGCTAATAAAACCCTTATTTAGATAATCTGTCAACTTTTCCTTAAGTTCCTTCAACTCAGCCAGAGCCATTATATAGGGAGGGATAAAAATAGAACAAGAGTTCAGAAAAAGATCAATCCTAAAGTCAATTTCCCTATTGGGAGAAACACTAGGGAGATCATGAGGGAAAACCTTTGGGAACTCACATACTATAGGGAAATACTTCATAAAAGGACCTTTGGATTTAGAATCTTTTGCATGCAATAGATGGTAGAGGCACCCTTTGGAAATCAATTTCTAAGCTCCAAGATATGAAATGAACCTTCCTTTAGGCACTAGGGAACAACTTCCAACTCAATCACTGGCTCATTAAGGGAATGAAAATTGACCCTTCGGTTCCAACAATCATGGGATACATATCAAAAATGCAACTAATCCATCCCCTAAATCACATCAAAGTCTAACATGTCCAACTCTATCAGATCCATCAAGGTCTTCCTACCACAGACCGACATCACACAACCCCTATAGATATTTTTTTAATAACGGAGTCACCTACCAGGGTGGAAACAGAGAAGGGATCCAGAATACACTCGGGAATAAATCCAAAATGAATAGTTAGGGGTCATATAAGAGAGGGTAGACTTAGGATAAAGTAGGCAATATATATTATGGGAGCAAATTTTGAGCATGCTAGTAACAATATCGGGGGACGCCTCAAAATCCTTGTAGATCGAAAGAGTTTACAGACAATTCCAACTAGTGCCAGAGACAAAAGTAGAAGTAGCACCCTTTGGTGTTTGAGATAATGAAGTAGCAATAGGGATCTTATTTGTCGTAAAAGCAACCATATGAGAACAATACCACTGTATATAACCAATTTGACCATTTTTAAAACACTTTTCCCTCCCCTCTTAACAACCACGATGATGCACCTGATGATAAAATCTATAAGAGGGATATAATGGAGCTGAATGGGCCACACTAGACTACTACTCGGCACCCTATGCCCTAAAACCAACCTTATTTTTAAAAAACAATGATCACTTGAAAACTTTGGATAAGGAGAACTAGCCGTAGAGTAGGAAACAAAATTGCCCTACTCTTTTTTAGACTATCTTAATTATCTCTACTATTCTGCTACTGACCTCCATCCTGATCTGAATTTAAACTTCTTATTCTACCTTTCACTCATCTTTGTTTGCTTTTTCTTTTCCTCTTCCACTTGTTTCATATACACCACAAGTCGAGAGATATCAATATTCTTGTTCAACAATGTGGCCTTGCCGTCTAACATCAAATCATAGGACAACCCAAAAGAAAACTTCCTCATTCTAGCCCTCATGCTAGACACTAATTTTGAAGAATATCATGACAACTAATGAAACTTAAAGACATACTCCTTTTCTATCATCTTTCCTTGCTTCAAATTCATGAATTTCTCAGCCTTCACCTCTTTCAACTCATAAAGAAAGAAACTATCATGAAAAGTACAGGAGAAATCAACCCATAAAATAGACCCGATATCATCACCCTAGACTGATCCTATTCCTCATACTATAGATATGACACATCCTCTAACTGATAATCAATGAGTTCCACACCCTCGAAATTAGTAGCATGCATCAGACAAAAAATCTTTTCCATTTCATTAATGAAATTTTAAGGATCTTCCTTAACTTTAGAACCAGTAAAATCTATAGGAGTCAACCTTATAAATTGGCTAACTCTAGTAACCTCAGAATATGAAGAAATAGATGTAACACGTTCAGTCTGAAAGGCCACCAATTAGGTACACAAATGCATCTACTAGAAAAACTCAGCATTAGAATACCAATTATGGTATCTGAGGAGGGCTAGGGTGAACTGGTGGAACTCCATAAGGTCAATCAAGTTATGCGACACTAGAATGGGTATAACCTACTTGAATAGGATGATCTTTGACTTTATTGTCCTTTGATGCTATAGAGAAGTTTCAACGAGAATCAGATCTTCTAGGAGGCATAATCTGATAAGCAAACATACATGAATTAGAGAAGATTTCAAGATCTTAGGCTCTATATCCTAAAATAGAACAACAAGAAAGGGAAATATTCCTAAATGCCTTGTAGCCTCTCCCTTATAAGTGTGGCGTATTGCATACCCATAAACATTAGTTGTAATACCAAATTTGTCATGAACCAAACCTGGTATTAGACATGACGGGTATCTTAAGTCCAGTAAGGACCGGAGACCACCCCCTACACCTAATCAAATAGAGCACAATACCCCCAATAGTGGATGAATTTCAAAACATATAACAAGACAAAATAAGATATGATCAAAGAATTTTAGATATGTCTATAACCAATAATCTGTTATCTAAAAAAATCAACCAACCAACATCGCCACCCCAATCCATAGTAATCCACAAAGCCTTCTACCCAAACCAAAATTAATAAAGTGTCGGGACATGCACCCGACCCTGAAAATGACAATGAAATATAAACTATCAATTCTTATCTATTAATAGAAACTGATGAAATCTCCTAGTGTTCCAAAAATACAAGCTCACCACTTCACCACCAATGACCAATGAATCGGGCTGATCAACCTAACTCTGTGTAGGAAAAGTAGAAGTATCTCTAGTGCCTACATCACGTGGGGAAACAACGTTCGGAGATATTTAATGGGTTGAGCACTAGCCTATAACTCAAGGATAGGGGATAAAATAAAGCCAACTCAAATCAAATTTAAAACCATGTGAACATCATTATATACTAACATAAATAGTTTACCAATGAGAGAAACAAGGGTTAGCATGCACATTAAAAATTTAGCCTAGATTGTGTAGCTCAACTGTTATAACATAAGAAGGCATCCATGGGCTATATGAGCCAATCTGGAAGGTCCCTAATACATGTAACCGCACAAACCAAAGGATGTATATATACACCATAGGGAACTTAAACCTCCCGGCATACAAAAGTGACTTAAGCACCTAATCAGGCGATATAATATAGGGACTCGAACCTCTTAATTTGGGGAATTCACAATCCCCTAGTTTATTCGCCATGCCATGTATCAAATTTATTCAAAACCCCATTTAAAAAATAACCAATGCATATATAAACATGAAACATTACATAAACAACAATTATTTAAAACACTTAACCCATTGTTGTGCCCAAACACACATGCAAGTGTATGTGGCCTCACAAGTAGTGAAGTGGCCCTTTTACAAGCCAAGTATCGATCCCATAGGGACTAGTGTTAAGAAACTATCAAACTTTAGTTCACTATTAAGATTAAATTAGTATGAACATAACCAATAGAGTTTTGAAAGTTATAAGCTAAAAGTAAAATAAACAATGTGTAAATGTAAAGACTTTGAACAATCAATGGAAGAAAACCCCGGGCTAAAGCACTACGACTATCATAATATGCTATCAAACTTTATCATTTACCTATCTTGGTTGTTGATTCACGAGGTTGATACTATGATCATGGTCTCTCTAGCCACTAATCACCTATCTAACTTAGACTCATAACTTCATCGTTGATCGAAGATGTAAGAACTAAGCTAAACACATTTATAATTCATCTCATAGTGAACCAAGTAAGGCTTCTAGGTATATATCTATCCTAGTTGCTAATACAAATTACCTATTTTATAATGGAATAAGAACCCTACTCTATTTATCCTCATACTCTATCTTTCTATTCCGCTACCCGAGATCACTAGGTCGATAATATATATATTCTAAGTATCGCAAATCCTTAAAATAATGATACAAAGGTAAACAAACAACTAAATATGTAAAGAAATCAAAACTAACTCAATTCAATGCAAAATTAAGCATATTCTTGGCCTTAATCTTAGAAAGGGGACGTTTAGCCACTAATCAACATAACCATAATCCCAATACTGGAATGCATGAATAAATATATTCAAAAACTAATGTAAAGAGAAATAAACCCTACAATAAGTGTTTAGATTCCCCTCTCCAAGTACAAAAAGGTCCAAAAAGTGTTTTAAAAAACATGAAAAGTCATATTTATAGTAGAAAGCAATTTGGTCGTGTAGGGACTAAGGGGTGTGTCGCATTGGTCAGCACTACTAGAGGGAGCAGCACATCACGTGGCTTAGTCCACTAGAGAAAGGTCTGCACCATGTTTCTTAGTACACAATGTAGAGGTCCTCATCGTTGATAATTCATGTGGGCTATCTGGAAAGTCCCCTTTTGACGTTAAGTTTCACCTTGTGCTTTCCTCTTCCATCATTGGTCTTGTGGTGTTATTTTCCTTCAATTTCCAACTTGTATATTGTTCATATATCATCAAAATCAACTAATCAAGCTTCCTACATCAATATACACCACCGATTAGAGCTCAAAACAACACAACATCAAGAACGGTGAACTAGAAAAATGAGCTAAGACTAGGCTTACCCACATTGATCTCTAACTCATTGTTTCAACTCTTGGCTTGATCCAATTGAACTTTAAATAGTATAAAAATGTTGTAACACATATAATTACACAATAATAAACATAGGAACTCAATACTCCCACTAGATTGCATCTAAATCAACAAGAACAACACCTAGCTCAAGCTAGTAAAACTAGTTTTCTCATCTAGACTCTAAATGATCAATTTAAACTAAAACTTGTTTGAAAACACCTTTAAATATTGTAATTACATACTTAAACACTTAGATGCTTATTTATATCAACATAAACACATAAAGAACATGAATCATCTTAAAAACAAGGCTAAATAGTCTAGAATAACAATACTAAAGTGCATAACTACACCCAACATCACTACCCCACACTTAAAGCCTTGTTCATTCTCGAAGAACTCTTAACTCTAAGCATCATAAGCTGAGGAAACTCTATAATTCTACTACAAACAATACATTCAAGCTAGTACTACAATGATTGCAAGTTTCTACCCTATGCATGTTACATACACAATTGACAGTTCAAGAACACCATACAAGAACATTATAGACTCAAGAATTAACACACCTAGTTAGAAAACTCATATATACTGTTCAATCGAAGACATCAACAATTCAGCCAACCATCATCAAACATGTGCCCTCACAACAAAGGAGTTACCCATAAACACTCACATAAATTCACTTTAAAACACAATGGGTGCAAGAATCAAATTACGCTTACTCTCACACAGAATTAACAAATTGCACTACATGAACCATATGCTTTCCCTTAGTGTAGTACTCCACTAATGTCAGAATGTTGAAACTTCGGATCAAATAGGTCTTTAATGGTTGTAATGTAGGCTAAGGGACGGGTAGGAACTATTTTGGCCAAGAATAGTGACTATCTTCCCAAATATCTTCAATATATCACATTTTTCAATTAAGACCAATCTCTAATAATCAACTTACATCGCTTTTATGTACCTGTATTTTTTGATTTACCCCATACCATTAAGCTCATTCACATATACTATGGTGGAAGTGTTTTCTATACATAACTTATTCAATTTGAACTATTTTTATTCTTTTCACTACTCAAATCCTAACAACAACACATTAATATTTTTTTGAAAACCAATATTTATTACTTAGAGGCTTTAATTTCAGCTTTTACTTCTTGAATTTCTATCACGTTAAATTAATTAGATTTTAGTTAAAGCGCTTAAAAGCTTTTAAATCAAATCAAGATCAATCAAAGAAGGGATTACACTATATATGAGGTTTCCAAAGACAATAAGCTAAAGTCTCAATGGGGTTAACTAGGATTATACTCAAGGGCAGGTAAAAAGAAGGCATAAAATATGGCTATTAAAGAAATGTTGATATCATCTCCTAAAACCATACTCTTTATTCACTTTGGACACACACTAGGCAAGTTCTAGACATCACATACAACAACGAATATACTACAGTCTTACATCACACATGGTACATGCTCAACTCAAGTAGGATCATCAAAGACTCTTAACCAAATAATTACATGAATTTAACTTTAAGCCAAAAAGTACAAGAGTCATAATCATAAGCATAGTAGTCTCAAAAGTATCAATTCACACAATCAACATTCTTTTTACCATAAAAAAAACTTGCATCATGCAGTCAAATATAGCACCAACAAGAATATCTCACTAATTCATAACACATAAAATTTTAAAATTACCTTAAAAATGGGAATTTCCACACCCCACAATGAAAAATGTACTTTGTCCCCCAAGAATGCTCAAAAGTAGAGATAGGAATACTCTATGAGGCCTCTAGGCTAATCTACTAGCATCTTTTATACATTAAAGGGGTTCAGAGACCCCACACTTATTCTTTGCCAAGCTCCATAGCTCAGGTTTTCTGGTACCCAGACTTTCTATCAACCCGTGACTCAACAAATCAAAAACCTAGTGAAATAAAAACTAAAATACTAAAAAAAAAAACATACCTTACTTAACTTAACTTAGGTTTCCTCCCAAGCAGCGCCTGATTTAGTATTGTGGCACGACCCAATATCTGACTCAACCATATTCCTTTATCCTATTACTGACACTTAGACGCTATCTTTTTATTTATTTCTAACCTCTGGAGTGTAAACTCTCAAGGTAAACAACTTTATCAACTTTAGCCTTTTCAGGTTCATCAACTTTATCAACTTGGGCTGCTTAGTAAGGATGATTGAAGAGGTCTTTTATGGAATATATTCTACTAACCTACATATATTCCCTTTAATCAAAGTAATTATGCATAAATCTTTGTAATGGGATTATGCTTTGAGCGGTTTGTACATTTTGAAAACTACCTCCTCATCATCCAGTATTATTATGAGCGTGCCCCTTCTCACATCTATTAAAGATCTCCCCCCCCCCCCAATCATTAAAATTAGACGTATCAAGATGACTGGTACTTTTTTATATACCTGAAAATCTAAAAAAATAAAGTCAACAAGAATAATAAACATACCAACCTTTATTAGAATATCCTCTATGACTCTTTCAGGATGGGCTGTGGTCCCATTTTCCAGTTTCAATAACACAGAGCTTATTCTTGACTTTCCTAAGCCCAAAGTGTTGAACAAATAGAGCGGAATAAAATTGGTGCTTTCTCCTAGGTCACTAAGTGCGTGGACCACCTCACTATTGCCAATTTAAATGGGGAAATTAAATCTCCTAGGGTCCTTGAGCTTATTTGGCATCTTCTGTGTCACCATAGAGCTACGCTTCTCAGTGAGTGCTATGGTCTCAACATCCTGCAACTTAACTTTGTTAGTGACCACATCCTTCTAGTACTTAGCGTATGTGGGCATTTCCTACAATACATCTAAAAGAGGTAAGTTAATCTGTAGATCTATGAACGTATCAAAGAACTTCTTAAAGCATGCATCCTCATTTCCCTTTATATTTTTCTATGGGAAAGGTAGTGGTGGTCTCTCTTTCACCTATTCAACAACTTTTGCTTTCGAGTACTCAAACTTTCTTGAATTTTTAGCTACTTGGTCAGATACCAGTGAGGGAATCAACTCTACATCTAAATTCTTAATTTTATTTAGAGGTTTTTCATTCAGCTCCTTAACACTCCTCAAAGTAATTGCCATTACTTGTTTAGGATTTTTAGTATCACTTAGTAAACAACCTTGAGGCCTAGTATTTTGTGCCTTCACAAACTGACCAATTTGCAACTCCAAACACCTTGTAGCTGATTGTTGGCTTTTTATATCTGCTGTTAATTGTGATTGAATAGCCATAATTTGCTTCAGCATCTCTTCCATATTGCTAGTCTGAGTTGTGGCTTGATTATTCTAAACTTTCTGCAGTTGATATTGTTGTTGATTGTTCCATCAACTATTTAGTGGCTGAGTCTATCACTTTTGATTCTAGGCGTTCCTATAATTCAGCCTTTGAACATTGCCCATAAACATCACAGACTCAGGATTTGCAATACACATAGTCGTTGAATGCCTACTAATACCATAAACATCACACCAATCTATAGTTTGTTGGATTATATTAACTGTGGTTGCAGGTTGTGCAAACCCTAACTTTAAGTTGCTTATAAGATTTTGCAGTGTGGAAATCTTGGAGAATATAGCAGTAAATTTGTCACCCTACATACACCTGTAACCTTCTTTGTGGTATTTCTTGAACCTGATTAAACTCGAGATTCCCTTGTGCAATCTAATTCAACAAGGTATAAAGCTCAACATATGTCAACTCTATATCTAGACCACTTGCTGCTGAATCTAGAAATTTTTTGTGTTATCATCAAGTTCTTCAACAAAAGTGTGAGCTAATACCTCGTTGGACTAGTGATGATATGGATAGTCCCAAAGAAGAGTCTTAAAGCGCTCCCAAGAATGAAATAAATTATCATCTAACTTCTATTTGAAGCACATAATCTCACAGTAAAGTCTCCCACTATGGCCAGATGGAAAGAATCGGATGAGGAATTTTTGAGCTAAGTTATCCTAGGTTGTGATTGAATTTCTCAACTCAGGATTCAACCACTTTTTTTACTTCCCCCAATAGTGAGAAGGTCAATAGTATCAGCCTTACATAATCAGCTGACACGCCCATAGGGATGAATGTGTCACTGATCTCCAGAAAGTTTCACAGATGGACTTGTGGATCTTTATGTGAAATAACCATAAACTATCCACTACTAATCAATAACTACACCTTGTTTTGTTTCAGCTCAAAATTACCTCCAGTAGTCGATTTATAAAAAGGGGAGGTTAAATTTGTTAGAATTGGGATTTCAACTTCGCGAACTGTCCTACGGGCTAGTTGTTCTTCAGCTATGAGTGTAGTATATTCTTGTTCCAAGTGAATTTGTGGGAATTGGTAGAGAATTTATGCTTCTCTCATTAATTTATTATATAGTTTCTCGGGCTTAAGGTTTGGTTTGATCAATTCCCTATCTCGTGCCAGCCTTCTAATTTGTCAACCTGTTTCCTACAAATTCAATATCAAAGAATAAGCGTAAAGTACAAACGAAATCTAAAGATTTAAACCAAAACAAAAATAGTTTTCAATTTACAAATCCCCAACAACTGCGATAAAAACATGCTGCACCCAAGCGCACAGTAAAGTGTATGTGCCCTCACAAGTAATAAAGTGGCCCTTTTATAAGCCATTAAGAGATCCCAAAGGGACTAGTGTTAAGCAAATATCAAATTTTAGTTCACTATTAAGATTAAATTAGTGTGAACGTAACCAATAGAGTTTTGAAAGTCATAAACTAAAAGTAAATTAAATAGTGCATAAAAGTAAAGACTTTGAACAATCTGTGGAAGAAAACCTGGGGCTAAAGTACTACGAACAATCATACTATGCTATTAAACTTTAGAGGTGAATTTTCTTACCTTGGTTTTTGATTCATGAGGTAGATATTATGATCATGGTCTCTCGAGCCTCTTATCACCTATCTTAGACCCAAAACTACATCACTGAATGGAGATGTGAGAACTAATCTAAACACATTTATAATTCATTCTCTAGTGAACTAAGTAAGGCTTGTAGGTATATCTCTATCCTAATTTCTAATCCAAATTCCCTATTTTATAAAGGAATAAGAACCCTACTCCATTTACCCCCACATTTTATCTTCCTATTCCCTCTCTTGAGATCACAAGGTCGATAATATATGTATTCTAAGGGTAGCAAATCCTTAAAATACTGATAAAAAGGGTAAATAAACAACCAAATATGATAATAAATCCAAACTAACTCAATTCAAATCAAAAGTAAACATGTTCTTGGCTTTAACCTCGAAAAGGAGGCATTTAGCCACTAATCGACATAACCATAATCCCTCTCTTTGAATAAATTATTAAATCTATTCAAAAGATAAAGTAAAGAGAAATAAACCACAAAATAAGTGTTGACAAGACCCTCTCAAAGTCCAAAAATGTCCAAAAGTCTTTTGCAAAACATGACAAGTCCTATTTATAGTAGAAGGCAATTTGGCCGTGTAGAGACTAAGGGGTGTGTTGTGTTGGTCAGCCATACTGGAGGTAGAAGCGCATTTTATGGATTATTACACTATAAATAGGTTTGTGACACATTTCTTAGTCCACCAGGGAGAGGTCCGCACCACGGATAATTCGTGTGGGCTCTCTGGAAAGTCCCCTTTTGACGTTAAGCTTCAACTTGTGCTTTCCTCTTCCATCATTGAACTTCTGGTGTTATTTTCCTTCAATTTCCAGCTTATATATTGTTCATATATACTTAAAATCAACTCATAAAGTGTCCTAAAAAATATACACCATATATTAGAGCTCAAAACAACCCAACATCAAGAACGGTGAACTAGAAGCACGAGCCAAGACTAGGCTTTCCCACATTGATCTTTAACTTATTATTTTGGCTCTTGGCTTGATCCAATTTAACTTTTCTCATTAGAAAAAAGTTTTTCCACATATAATTACACAATAATAACCTTAGGAACTCAATACACACACTAAAGCCTATCGAAATCAAATAGCACAACTCCTATCTCAATCTAGTAAAACTAGTTTTCTCGTCTAGACTCTAAATGATCAATTTAAAACCAAACTTTTTTTAAAACACCTTTAAACATTGTAATTACATACATAAACACTTAGGTTATTTTTTATATCAACACAAATACATAAAGAACATGAATCATCCTCAATAAAAGCTAAATAGACAAGAATAACAGCACTAAAGTGCATAAATACACCCAACATCACCCATGTTCAAAAACCAACATAAAAACCATATGAATAATACTGTAAAACACAGGATTTTAACATAGTAAAAATTGGGGAAAAGTTACATGCCTGAACGATTCTTAATTATGGAGAAGAAACCTAGAATTGATCCCTAGATGCTCAACCTTGTGGAAACCCTAACTTGCTTTGCTTTAAGGAATTTTAGAGAGTAAAAAGGGTTTTTGATTTCGTAAAGTGTCAAAATAATGCCCCAAATATGTCTTATGCACACGGGGTCTATGTTGTTAAAGAGGAAAATGTCCAAAGCTCCTTAACCTTTAAAGCTAAAAAATTATCCTTGTGACTACGGGTCACCCTGCGACTCGTAACAACATGTTACAACTCATCTCCATAAGTAGTAGCCAAATAGTATCATTAGGAACACATATTGTTAACCCTATGACTTACATCATACGACTCGTTAGGGTTCCTAAGACTCAGAGGGTCCTAGTCATCACCAGGACAACAACATTTGGAACACACACTACTTTGATTACAAATGAGATATCATGACTCCTAATGAGTCCATACGACTCATTTGGGGGCCACTCATATTCAAAATAAAAAACTTGGCCACACATACTAGTTAGGCTATAATTCAGGTCCAACGACTCATCAAGACTTCCTGTAACTCATAAGGGGGGTCGTAATGATGACAATAAGGATAAAATTTTAGAAATTTTCAAGGACCAAGAATCTGGGGTGTTGCAATTTCCTTCCAAAGATAGGAAACGAACATCAACATTTTGATCCGCAAGAATATACTAAGAACTTGCAGTTATACCAGGAGTACCAATAAAACCTAGGCCCTGATATCAATTTGCAATGAACCAATTTATGAGTCATGATGGCACCTACTAAACCCCTCCAGTAGGTAAGCCAACACCATAACTCGGAGCTAATGCAATGGGTTAATTAGGTAGAAAATGCATATAATAGGCCACAATCAACTAACACAAGTAAAAATATAAACAAAGTGTTCTAAATTGATAAACAGTCATCATAAGATTCAAATCTCATGACTTGGTAGAGCTAGTAAAAGAGCATATAATGTGAATAATACAACCTAAAAGACTCAAAATATAGTCAATACATTATTCTCAAATACTAAATACTAAATTCAAAAGATAGAGGGAAAATGGGTGAGTCAAACACCATGAGCTCAACCTATCTTCAGTAATCAATCACCGGATAAGGAATGATCAATGAAGAAGCTGGTACTCAGAACTACACAAAAAAAGTTTATAAATATAGTGTGAGTACCAAAACTATAGGTACTCAATAGGCATTATCAACTGACTGAGCTAAATCATGGTATAAAGATGATATAATGCAAGATAATCATAACTAAGTCAAGGTACAAAATTGAACCTGAAGCATCTCCATCATCACTATACATAATTAGCAAATAAACTAAAATAATAGCAATGACATAACGTAAAGAGATCAAACACGAGTAAACATAATTACAAAATTGGCTCCAATATGCTAATTGGTACAGAAAGTAAAGAACTCATCACACATCCCATACTACTAGAGAGTACACACATGGATAAAATAATTTTACATTCATTATTTACACTAACCATCACCATAATTTATCCATCATCTCATAATTTATCACCATTCGGCATTACACCATCTCTGAATAATTTAACAAGAATATTCCACAATCCACTAGCTATTCATTGACGTACTCTAATCACTAGCATTATTTAACAACTAGCCACCATTCATATACTAATCACCATTTTATAAACTAGGCATCCTCTATCACAAGCCATCATAACATTAACCAACATCATTTATAATACCATACTTTAACATAGAAAATTCTTAATCATCAATTCAGATATAAATCGGGAATAAGTATAACTAAAACTCAGTATCAAACCGATCATAAATATCATCAAGACTCAAAATTGAACTAGTCATAAATATCATCAAGATAAGGAAATGAACGAGTCATAAATATCATCAATACTCGGAATTAAATTGGTCATAAATATCAACAAGACTCGGAATTGATAGTTCATAAATATCATAACCATCATCATCATAACATCATTAATAGCATAAATAACAATGGAATTAATCCTCGAATTCACCCACAAAATGATTTAGTATAAACATTTCTCATTATTGCCTCAAAAGGCCTTTTCAAGAGTCTAATAAGCATAAAGGTTCACCCATACTAGCATGTCTTAACCTAAGATAGGTTAAGATTCCACTTTAATCCTCAAATTACCATTTAGACATTTCTATTTGAATTAGGATTACGGTATCTAATAGAAATCTTAGATATACAAAAAGCCACAACTAGCCCTAAGATAGGAATTTTGCTCAAGTAATAGCATTATGTCCATTAAATCAACTTCATTAGAGTAAACAACTAAGGCCATTCTTTCCCTAAGCATGAGTGACAAGGTCACTCCCATCTAACTTAAGTAATTCTAAGCATTCTTATGCTAAACCTGAGACATTATGTCTAATCCATTAAGGTTCAAGCCTACAAGGTAAGTTATTCACTATATGGGTCCAAATGACCTAAAAGATCCAAATAATCCCATCTCATACTTATCATCAAAACAACACCTAAATCCCTTCCCAATCTAACAAGATATCATAATTATACTATGATATAGGTTATTTTAACAAGGGATACACCTATACCTCAATTTTGAAGAATACTCAACAATTTGCTAAACCTTTTGTTTTTCCTTTTTGAGAAGCTTCCTTGATGAATAGTAATTTTACCACTTATTTGCACTTAATATTCAGGCACAATACCTTGATTTGAATGAATAAATAAGACATAATTGTAATTAAATGCACTAATATCAACTCTTTGCTAGCATAGAGTTTGGGGGATAGAAAGATATGGAGTGGAGCTTAAAATTATTAAAAAGGGAGCAAGACAGTGCAACAAAATACCTTGAGCAGGAACTGGACTCAGTTACTGCAATCATAGTCTGGTGACCACTGTCTCAACAGTCAACTAGAAGTCAAGCAACCATAGTCGCAAAAGTTATTCATGGTAGTTTAGCGGCGATCGCAGTTTAGCAGAAAATGGTAGCCCAAGGACAAATATAGAAATCCACGTAGCTGATTCCAAATTTTTGTCAAAAAGACTCAAACCCTATTCTACTGTGTCATAAGAGAAAGAAGAAGCCAAAATAAAAGAAATGGTACTAGATTCAAGAGAAGAATTAAGAATCTTTTATGATAACTCTAGTTCATTTTGGGGTGAAGATACTTCGAAGGAGGCTAATATAGAATTAGGGGTTGGGCCTCATTCAAACCACTTTTCAACATTATACAAAGTGGATACGATAAACATCCATCCCCTCCAAACAAATGTTAGATCGTGGGGAGAAGGAGTCTGATTCTTATATTTTGGAGTTTGACATTCCAAAGGAGCTTATGGAACCCTACCCATCAATGGCCAAGGAACTCAAATTCTTAAGTTCAAGGAATGGCTTATTGATGTGCTCACTTTTACCCAAGGAGCCAAATTTAAAGTTTGACATAAAGTTGGGTAATAGTTTCTAATCTTCAAAAGGCGAGATCGAAGTTTACTTGCTATTTTATCACCTATTGCAAGCTTCATCTTGGAAGATCTTAAAATTCTATCCCTCAGCCACTCATTTCATATTGAACAAAATCTAGGACAGAGATTCAACTCTTCTAAGTTGAATCACAAAAATAAGTGATTAAAGAGTCATGTTGCTATGTTAAACTAAACGCTCGATGGGAGGCAGCCCATCACACCATAAAAAGTGGCATATATCTTTTTTAATTCATGCATGGTAGAGTAGATTTTTTTTTTGTTTATGTATGCATACTCCATAAAATGTTGGTTCTAAGAGGAATTATGTGTTGAATTTTAAAAAGGAACGTGTGAAACTGGCATTTTAGACTGAACAAGAAGTGCATGAGACCTAAGTTCTTGGTCTCACTTACCACGACCATTGTCTATGCCACGTGATCGTAGAGGCTGCAAAGTACCACGATGATGGTCAAATCAATTTAAGTGACCATCGGAATGCCATTTCTTCCCACACTTCTATCTCAATTTGTCCTAAAAATTTTGGCTTTTCATTGCATATCCAAGTGTCATTTCATTCCAATTGCATCATCTAACTTGGTAAGTTGTTTCAACTCCCTTGATTTGGATAATTATATGCTTAGAACTTGAAGTTTAAGGAAGGTCTAAAAGGATGTTTTGATTATTAAATGCATGCTTATTTATGATTATTATTGTGGCTAGCTATTGTAATTTATTTAGCTTTAAACGGTTGAAATAATTGTCTACATCATGTGTTTAGTTTAATGTCCCAATGAGTTCGATTTAAATTATTTGAAGTTTGGGTCTATAATTACACATACTAGGCATAAATTCATTGCTTATAATGTTTATATGCCTAGCTAAAACAAAGAATTGTGGTTAAAATTGTATTTTGAAGAGAGTGTAAAATCTATTGAATATGGTCTCAGGTGCCGTGATCGTGGTCCCAATGACTGCATTTGTAGCTCCACGGTCGCAGTCACTACTATGTGATCACCATACCTGAGGGCTATTTTTACAGTAACCCAAAATTTTTATGCAACTATTTTGGCCCTCAATACTTTCTATTACCTTACCACATAAGTTTATCTGCTTGATCTGGCATATTTTTGGTATGATCATGTTGATGTCGTTCTGAGTTACATTGGTTACAAGTTCTAAGCCTCAAAAATTCTAGATTTTAATGACATCAGGCTCATGACTGCACAATGCCAACACCACTACTATCTAGATTTTCATAGGACTAATTTACTCCCTGAAAGGGGTATCTGCCTTGACAAAGTAGAGGAGAAGCTCCTAGTATTCCATGCCCTACTCAATGCTAACAGATGGATGTTATTTCCCCCAGACCCCTACTATGAAAACCTGCATTGGGTACGTGAGTTCTATGCAAACCTTGACATAGTTTCTCTCAGAAAATCAGTGATGACAATTTGGGTAAAACAAGTAAACTTCGGAGCAGAGATAATTAATGAGGTATATGGGCTACCGAATGTGGACATGGAGCAATTCCAGGGAAGAGCATGTGAGTTAGAGTCCTAGATGGCAAATAATTTATATCCTGAAAAGGCAGTTCCCTAGTCCATCTCCAAGAGAGATATTTTGATGGATGACTTCACAGCAGAGGCTAGGCTTTGTCTAAACATCATATGCAGCTGAGTATCACCATGCACCCATATGACCATTGTCACAGATTTGCAAGCTCAAATGGTGTCTTGCATCTAATCTGGCATCCTACTTAATATGAAAGAGATTGTTCTTTTGGAGGGGAAGTATTTCAAAATTCATAGAGGTACGTATTCTCTTTTCCCTTCCCTTATCATTAACCTTTGTAAGAGGGCAGAAGTGGAGGAGTTTGCTGTAGATTCTTGGGTGCACCCAGTTCCTCACATCTTTCTACTAAAATTTAGGGTTGAGGGTACCCTAAGTCATAGCAACAAAGGAAATATAGACTTCGATAAATCAGCCCAATAGGACATAAATTCTTGTAGACCTTCATCAACCAAACCCCTCGATGATATCTCAGGTCCGATGAGGGAGGTTAGGGAACTAGTGTCCAGACTGCCTCAGGGACTAGGAGAACCATCCATCGCTCGCTACTCGTATATGAACCAGTTGTATTATTGTATATACCATAAGGAGAAGAAGAAGAAGAGAGCCACTATTGCTAGATTGGAGAGAGCCAACTCAGTGTTAGCAGGATCATATAAGGACCTCAAGGAGTCATATGTGAAGATGGTGAAGAGAGAGAAGAAAAGAGATAAATTCTTCAAGAAGCTATAGAAGGGGTAAAGGGCATCTTTAAGGTGCTCAAACCCAATGATAGACCACATTCACCTAGGATGGATAGAGAGGATGAGGAACCTACTAATTGGCTTGCCGATGATGCTGATGCTGATGGTGTAGAGTCAGCGGGAGAGAGCATCTCTTGATGCATATTCAGGGAGACCCCTCTTTCTCTTGCTTTATTACACATGCAATGGCGACACTATATTTCTTTTTAGTTGGGGGTGCCCCCAAATTTTTATTTTTGTGATGTTGTGTTGATGAATATTTTATTTTGTGTTATTGTTTTGGGATGACACCTTGGATATTATTTTATTTTGTATTTGAGATACTACATTTTTGGGCACTCTGATAGTACCCTATTTTATGGATTATTATGTGGTTTTAGTTTTAATTTTTCTTCTTATTGTAGTTCTATTTTGATTTTGATGATACATGACTAGCTTTGCCCTATAATAGATTGAGTGACAAAATTCTTAAGGCTAAAGCATCGTAATTGGGTGTTGATACATATATGCAGGGGAATTCTGAGTACCCGTAGTATTGTTGATTTAGGATCACGTTATACACCATTGGTGAAGTCTGACTAGCCATATGGGCGGTCTTCCCAGTTTGATTCAAAATGTAAGGCTAAGGCTTTTGTTCTTGCCATAGTTTAGCAACTTGAGTATGGTGCTAATGTAAAATTAACAACCCTCTTCATCAGAAACTTTTCAAAAAAAAAAATCATTGGCATGGACGTGAACAATTTGTAACAAAACTTTTTCTCTTTTTGTGGCTCCGTAAATTTTTGGCTTGTGAATAAAAATAGATACTCCAAAATTGTCTCTAGCGGGAGGGACATTTGAGCTCCCTTGATGAATTTTTTTGTGCCATGTATGGTGAGATCTTTTCATTTGTATCTTGTGTACTTGTGTTATCTAGAACTTCCCCAGTTAGTCTTTCAAATCTAATTTTGATTATATTTGGTTGGAGAAATGATCTTAGGCCATCTTTGTGATTTTTAAGCCACTTTATCATAAAAATCCTACCCAAGCATGAATGTAAACCCTAGTTAATCACTTTGAGCCTATGGACCTTTCTTTTACAATTACATTACAAGTCGTGAACCATCCTTTTTATCCTTTTTTTTTAAGCATACCCTTCTTGAACTTAAAAATGAAAATTGAGGCTAAAATCCTAAGTTGGGGGTGGTAAAGAATGATGGAAGAAATTTTGGGACCACAAAGTAGTAAGTGAAATGCCTAATGTGTTGTAGCATTGTAAGAAAATGAATAGTAAATACAGAGGATCCAACAAAGGAATGAATTCAATGAAAGTGGCTAGAAAAAGAAATGAAAAGAATGGATAAACAAAGGAAGCAAAAATTAGGCATGATAAAAGAGAAAAAATAATGAAAAGTGGACCATACTAAAAAAGGCAGATATAATAGGGTGATGTGAATATTCAAGGAAAGATATAGCCATCTCATTCTCAAATGAAATACTCACCTAACCCAAACCTATGGTACAAGCTTAGAAAGCCCTTTGATATCTCCGACCATTTACTTTCGTTGTAGTGGCAATGGAAAATAGGGGCAAGCCTATGGTATGACACTAACTGCATAGAGATTTCTTTTGTGAGTGAGTTTTTACACTTAAAATTCCTTGCTACATATTTGGTTGTTTGGTGAGTGGAATTCGCTTTCTTGTGAGGTTTGCATATGAACAAGAAATATGGGTGATTGCGTCGCCTCCCGAACAATAAGGTAAATGGAGTATAGCTTAGTTGTGGTAAAAAAGAAGCCACTTCTACACTATTAGTTCTTGTTGCTTGGTTTCTCTTTAAAGTCTTATACATCCTTAGATATTGCAATTTTATAATGAGGGGTGCAGTGAAATAGGCCTACCATATGTGCAATGAGCTACTTGTGTTTATTACTAAAGTTGAGGTCATTGTGATCTTAAAGGCGTAGAGTTTGGGCATAGATGATTGTGTCTCATAGTAAGAGGTAGTGTTGCTTAAGGACAAGCAATTGCTTTAAGTTGGGGGTATTGATAAATGTTTATTTTACCACTTATTCACACTCGATATTCGTGTATAATACCTTGATTTGAAGATATAAATGATACATAATTTTGATTAAATGCACTAATATCCACTCTTTGTAGGCATTGAGTTGACAGGATAGAAAGCTATGGATTGGAGCTTAAAATTATCAAAAAAGGAGCAAGACAGTGAAACTAAAGACCTTAAGCAAGAACTATCCTCGGTTATCGTGGTCGCGGTGTGGTGAGTGTAGTCACAGAAGTCAAGCAACTACGGTTAAGGAAGTTATTCGCGGTCACATAGCCGCGGTCACGTCCAGACCTGTACGATTATGGTTTAGAAGAAAATGGTAGCCCAAGGGCAAATCTAGAAATGCACGTGTCTGATCTCAAATTTTTGGCAAAAAGACTCAAACCCTAAGTCATTCATCATATTACATCTTACCCAATTTTAGGTTTAGCTCTTCAGTTCATAGCCTCCATACTTGAAGAAGAAAATATTATATAAATTTTTGGTGAAGAATACATTGGAGACTTTCTAAGTAGAGGAATATCTCACTTCCATTGTTGGTTTGTGTGAGTACCAAGTTTGATGTAAAATTCGCTTAATATTCAACAAGTCATTTCAATAGAGATTTTACGTATACCTATGCTTATTTATCTTATGTGTAGCTAGATCTCCCTCTTGGGGTTATGTATGAATAGAGGATAATAGTTTATATGGTTTGTTATTGTTAGCTTCTATTGGGTAGTTCATGTTTATGAGTTTTATCATTCCTATGCTAACTTGGTTGGGATTTATGGGTGAAAGCCCCAAATAACCATATGGGTTTGATGAGTGAAAGCTCCATACTTTAGAAATCTTAATGCCATCTTTGAATTAAGGATTTTGGGTGAACTTGAGGAACCCACATCATCCTTGAAAGAGGGATGTGAAAGCCAAAGCAATGATCGATAATTATCTGTGTAGTTTGCTAAATTTTTCCTATCTTAGACACAAGGAAGATTGTGAAGTTAACTATACCATGGGTATCATCCTAGAGTTAGGGATGCCTAGATTGAAGTTGAGATTACCAATTATTGAACACACCCGTTAAGTATTCGAAAGAGTCAACGGGTGAAAATTTGGTGTTTTGTTGAAAGACTTTCATCAAAATCTATAATTAAACTTACCCACACTTGATCTACTAGTAATGATCTTAGCTATTAGCAACCGCATGTCACTCCCTTAGTAATTCATAATCCCAAGATCCGTGCATAATTATTAAAACTATAATTATTCATAGCCCCAAATTTATACTAGAAAAACCCTAAAAAAACATTAGTATACACACTTGTCTCCCTCACTTTTATCTTTTTGTATCATTGCTTTCAATTTAACTTGTATCTATTATTCCAAAGTAACTTGATTGTCACTCACATTATTCCTCATGGAGTTAACCTCGACTCAAAAGTTTGGTAAATATATTGATGAAGATTGTCTTGCACTTAAATTGATGTATAAGTTCGGCATTATCATTCCTCAAGATGCCAAGCTATCATAAACATATTCTACACATCAGTACGAGAATATCAATAATCATATTGCACTATTGTACTTTAGGTCAAAAAATTATGTCAAAACCCATGTGGGTCCCATTCATGGTAAATCAAATTTCTAAAACCAACCCATCATGATATAAAGATCATGAAATCTAAAACCTCAAAAATGGGTTAAAACCAAGCTAAGTTGGGGCTAAAATAAAGACCTAAAGAATTTTGGGCTTTGGTAAAATAATTTAAGAAATTCGAGCATGAATTTGTAGGATTCTTACCTTAAATCCAAAGATATTCATGAAAATATATGTTAATCAAGATTCCAAGTCAACTCCAAGACTCAATTTAAAGTTATCACACTCTTTAAGGTTTTTGTTCTTAAGAGGGAGGTTGAAAATGGGCAATTATGCGACCTAGGGGTCCATTTACACCCCATGCCAAGTAATCAGATGCTGCAATCACAACATATAGATTGTGATCCCACAGTGGGCTATAGAAGGAGATATTTCCAACCTAACACTCCCTCTGTGCAATCGCACTACCTCTGCACATGAGGTGCAATCAAGGCTAAAACCAAATGACAGCTTAAACTTGGAATTTTCTTCTAAATTTTTTGTTACGGCCTTATTAGTCATCTGAAATCTGATATATGCAAATAAACTACATAAACATATAAAATATAATATTTTAGATGAAATGGAAAAGTCGTATTTTCCATCCTGGGTCATTTCAATAAAATATGGGTCCCACATCTATATTTCTAATTTTTTAATTTTCTAACTCATAGGTCGAAATGAGTTGGAATGCATCAAGACACAAACAAAAGGTCTACCTAGCCTAAAATCAATATTCTGGAGCTACAGGTATAGTCAGAATCTGTATCTAAGATTGTCTTACTAAAGTTTTTGCTCGATGGCCATTTGGAACCAAAGAAGACTTCCGAACAGAGAAGAGGCTCTAAAAATCGAACGAACTACCGGGTAAATGAACTTTTAGTTACATTAAGTGATAAATGACTTGGGTCAACATTGGAAAATCTCTAAAAGATAAGTGGAAGTGCAGAAAATGATCTAAAGGGTCATTACAAGTTTATTTCTGTGCTTTGAGTTTGGCCTATCAATGTGAATTGGAATCCATCATTGGATTTGAGAATTAGGTTTTGGATTTTTAGTCTTGTTTATCAATTTGAATTGGAATTCATCAATTCTTTTGTGAAGTCTATTTTTTGATAGGTGTTTGGTCGGTCAATGTGCCATAAAATTCATTGTTGTCTTTGAGAAATCTGATTTGTATTTTGAGTTTGGCCTATTGATGTCAATTGTTGGTTAAAATTTTGATGTTATTTTTTTTGAGTATAAGATTTCATTAAACTTATGCTGGGCCTATATGTTTGGAATTAATGATGTCGCAACTTGTATCTAACTATTTGCTATATTTTTTGAGTTTACCGTTTATGTGAATTACTTATTTAAATACATTATCATGATGTCTTTGAATGTGAAATGAAATCCACTATTGGTTGAAATATTTGATCTACACCTCTGTCTTGGTCACTAAATAATGTATCCATTTTGTATATGTCTGTAATGTTTATCATTATTTACATAATGTATTTGATCAAGTTTTGCACCAGCAATTTTGTGTAGCCCATCTTGTTGTTCTGTCATCTTGTTTGGTATAGTAATTTTAAAATATTTACTAAGAGTGCAATATTTGGAATCTGTAAAGCTTCCAAGTTATCTATTGTGTGTGCATATGTATTGCCTTTTCTTTAATCATGTACACTTAGTAAAAACTATTGAATGTAGTTATCATGTCCTTTATACTTAAAAGAAAATTAAAATTGAAGTTGCATTCATTTTTTCCTTTTCTTTGCTAAACATGATAGCCAAAAAAGACGTATTATTTGTATAGGTTGTTCGTAGGCAGCCAAATGTTTACTTGATTGCAATGTTTTCATTTATTTTGTTGAATATTTGAATACGAGCTTTCTTTAATTACTTCGGAATATGATTCTTTGTCATCCATTTATACAGAGCTTATAAGATGGTAAAAGTTCATAAATAATATAATTTCTCAATGTTTGTTGGGTTTTACTCTTAAGATGTCACAGTGTGTTAATGTGGATTTTTTATTTTTCTTATACAAAATGGTGATAAAAATTTTAAACGATGGCCACTAGCTGTATGAAAATGAGGATTGTTGCTATGCCACAGTAGTAGAAAGAGTAAAAGAGAGAGATAAAAAGAGTAGGTAAATCTTTAGATGTATATGCATGTTTTGATAAGTATATCTTTCTTTTCTAATAAATCATTATGTCTCTTTTGTTGGTTTTCCCTTAAGTAAATATCTTACAGTGGCATGCCTTAGTTATTAGTTGAGTTAAAATAAAATACACATAAAAACATCTCTATTTGTCTGTTTATTATGAGTTTGTTAGTAAATACTTTTAATGTTTGTTGTTGTTTTTTCTATAAGTATGTATAGTTTTTCTTATTTTTTATTATCTATTAAATATTTGTTATACAAATGCGTTAACTTACCTAATGATACTGCCTATTCTCATGAATGGTTAAGTTCTATTGACACTATCTCTACTCATGATTTTATTAATTTGGTGTTTTATTCTTGTAATATAGGATATTTATTAGACATTGTGGACAATAGTTGTATGTATCTCCCTAGATCTACTGATAAGTTTGAACGTGGAGTCTAGCATTTTATTCATAAGGAATTTGAAAGTGCTCCCAAGGAAGTGAAATATTATACCCTTGTAGAAGGTATTTTAAATGTTCTTCTCATTCTCGAGATATGTTGGAGGATCACTTGTTTGGTCATGGGTTTATTCCTAGATACCCCAAATGGTTTTCCTTAGAGAAGGGTTTTTCTTAAGAAACATTCCACATCCAAATATGGTACATCAAACTAATGACGCAGAAACTTTAAAATGCTATTGATAACCTACTTAATTACACTTTTAGAAATGTAGATAATGAATTGGTCAAAAATAAAGGAGTACTAGAGAGAGCATATGAATATGCAAGAGATTTTTAAAATTAGTAGAGGAAGTGAAACAAGTGTTGTATCTACGGTGTAAGAGTTTTTCTAAGCTGAGTTTCACTAACAAGTTATACTTGTTTAAATGCATTCACAGGATGAGTAATATATCCTTTTCAGACCTATTAGACTTATTAAGATAGGATTTTCCATTTGCTTAGATTCCCCGGTCTTTCCACAAATTAAGAAAAGTGATTAGAGATTTGAGTCTTAATTATGAAAAAATTCATGCATGCCCTAATGATTTCATGTTATTCTGGAAAGACAATGCATAACTTGATAATTGCTAGGTGTGTGGGTCTTCTAGATGGAAAAATATTATTGATGAGTTGACTAACAAGACTAGTAAAGTTCCAAGAAAGGTGTTAAGGTACTTTTCTTTAAAACCAAGGCTTCATAGGATATTCATATGTTATAAAACATTTGTAGCTATGATATGGCATGCAATTGAACAACTAAAATATGGGAATTTAAGACATCCGGTAGATGGTGAAGCTTTGAAAGATTTTGATTCCTTGTACCCCGACTTTTATAAAGTTGTAAGAAATGTTAGATTTGGATCTTTCTAGTGATTCCATTCTAAACAATAAGCATTTCTCATATCCCATGGCCAGTTGTGTTAATTAATTATAATTTAGCACTATGGATATGCATTAAATCAGACTATATAATGTTGTTAAATATTATTCCATGTCCCTCATCTCCTGAAAATGATATAGATGTATACTTACAATCCGTAATTGTGGAGTTGAACGAACTATAGTAGGTGGGAGTGGAAACATATAATGCCAAAACTAAGGAAACATTTAATCTATATGCAAATTTATTATGGATAGTAAGTGATATTCGAACACTCAAATTGCTTTCTAGATGGAATATTGAAGGGAGTTGGGTAAGCCCCACTTATAATTATGATGTTTTCTCCCAATATCTCAAACACATTAACAAAATGTGTTACTTGGATCAACAAAGATTCTTTCCTCCTGATCATCCATATAGAAATGATAAGAAATCATTTGATGGTAAAGAAGAGCATAAATATATGCCTACTGCTTTATCAGGTGAACAAATCCTGTAAGAACTACATGAATTCAATAATATTTTTAGAAAGAACCAAAAGAAAAGAAAAATAGTGATGATGCATGGAAAAAAATCATATTTTGTAGGATGCCATATAGGCCAACAAATAAATTGAGGCATAATCGTGACTCGGTGCACATAGAGAAGAATATGTGTGATAATTTTCTTGGTACATTGTTGGATGTACTTGGAAAGTGAAAAGATCATGTAAATTCTTTCTATGACTCGATTGAGATGGGGATACTCAAAGAGCTTCAACCAGTAGAAGATGTTAATCATGAAAAAATTCAACTGGATAGAGCTTGTTTGAAACTAGGGGAGAAAAAATTATTTTGCACAATCTTAAAACATGTCAAATTTTGAAAAGAGTGTATGTCTACTATATAAGATCATGTGCAAGTAGATGAGATGAAAGTTTCAGGATAAAAAAGTTATGATACTCATTTTATATTGCATTACTTTCTCCATATAGAAGTTAGGAAAGTGTTACCTAAGAATGTGTCTATAGCCTTGATAAGGCTGTGAAATTATTTTAAAGCCATATATAGTAAGGATATAAGAAGAAGACATCTTGATAAACTAAGAGCAGAAATAATAGATAAAGAATATGATCTTGAAAAAATATTTCCTTCAACCTTTTTTGATATAATGACAGATCTGCCTATTTATTTGGTAGAGGAAATTAAGCTTGGGGGCCTAACTTATTTGCACTGAATCTATTTTATTGAAAGGGATCTATGTGAGTTTAAGGGGCTTGTTCATAATAAAAATACTGCAAAATAATCAATAGCATAGGATTTTTTGGTGGTAAAATCTTGAACTTTTATTTGTGATACCTAGATTATAAGATGAAGACAAAATTTAGTAGGTATCCAACGAAGTAACATAAGGGCAGGCAAAAAGAGGGTGATATTGTTCCTAAAGTATTTCCAAATATGGGCCACCCAATTAGAAGTAAGAAGAAAAAGAAAGACCAACCTTTGACATATATAATCATTAGTGGTTTGAAGCACATTGTTATGCTTTGTTCAGTACTATAGATGAACAAGTTAAGGCATTTATGAAGTAAGATATTTATATTTTAACTTTATTTGTATATTCTAGTTAACCTATTTAAATTTGATTTATTTGTATCATTATTGATTTAATTTGTAATAAATGCTTATAGGGAACATAAGAATTTAATTGATAAACATACAAGAGGAAATAAATGCGTAAAAGCATGAATTCACAATCAAGAATTTGGTGACTAGTTTAAGGAAAACATTTAAAATGTGGAAGTACCAAGTGGGTTAAGATGGCTAACTAAAGGGCCTAATTATGTGGCTTATACTAAATATTTCATAAATGGGAATAAATTTCATTCGATGAAGCGGGATGTCCCACGAAAGACACAAAACTCTAGAGTCACTTTTTTAACAACAATAAATAGTTTTATTAGCGCTAGGTATCAGAATCCTATTGATGAAATGGTTATTTATTGTGGAGTAATTAAGAATATCATTGAGGTTGATTATTAGAGATACTTTATTTTTATATTGTTTAGATGTGATTTGTTTCATAATGAAGTAGATGAATATGGGTTAACTCAGGTATACTTGAACAAAAATTACAACATAGATTATCCTTTTTGTACTGGCATCTCAAGTATATCAAATTTTCTAATTACAAGATCAAACTAAGATAGAAGCTTACTACGCCAAAAATAAAATTATTGATGATTTGTATGATTAGAGGAACAGAGTTGTCCTAATATTTTAGAAACATTTTGGAGGGAGTCTAGCAATGGCATTGGTACATCGAAAAGAGTAATCGATGTCAATGTTAGATAGTTGAGAGTAGTTCTCCATATGAATATTATTGATCTGCCTTCTATTTCATGACCAGTAAATAAAGATATAATGGAATCATTGGAAGAGTACCATGACATTGATGATACTAATTAGGAATGGATGAAAGCTGATAACTAACAACTTTATCTTTATCCCACTGATTTTTGTGCTTAATTTTCTAAAAAGAATTTACATTTGTTTAATGAATCAATTTTGGATCACTATTTTTTACTTGATGGTTATGGATTCTGAGTTCTTCAGTTATCTTGTATTGGTCGTTTGAACTATAGTGTGTATTTTTTTCAGTTGTGGAGTTGTTAAGTGTGATGGTGTGACATATCGGATTTTACTGGATTAATTAAATTATTATAGTAAAAATGTAAGTTCTTTGATAGATATAAGTTTTTGAGTTTGTACCAATGTTTTGTTTTATTTTTTCTTACTCTTGTTGGCTATGAATATTGAGTGATAATGGGTATTGGTATTTTGAACAATACTATAAAAAAATCATTGAGGGTGGAACTTGTTAAGTTTGTATATGTGTTCTATTTTTTTTTTCCTTGTTGTTGGCTGTTGATTTTGATTGACATTGCTGATGTACTTAATCTGAAATCAAGGATACTAGAATGGAGAATGAAAAGGTAACTAGTTGGTTAATTATAGTTTAAAAAAGATAATTAGGTTGTTTGCTTGTGCTTGTCAAATTGTTGCCTTTGTTGGTTCGAGATATCTAACAATAGTGTATTACTTGAGATGTGTGAAGCATCTGGTTGTTAGAGGTGCTTTAAAAATGTATGTTGGATTGAAGTGGTGAGCTTCCATACTCCGAAAGGTTACATTTCATGTCATGGAATTTTTTACATACTTTGGTCATTTCATATACTTTGATTTTGGATATGGTTGGGGGCATTTCCTAACCGAATATTGTTTTACTTTTGGATATATGTTTTCTGGGACTACTATGGGTTGGTAAGGACGGTGTCGGTATTGATGTTAGCCTTGGCATTGGTATTGGTATTATGGCTTATACCGGTTGACTGTATTTGATTTATGATTATACCATTTTTTTGGATATATATATATTGGAACTCATTTGATATGGGATGTAGGGCGGTCATGGAGCGGTATTGGTGGTGGTCTTCGATCCCATTTTGGCTTGAGGCACCAGACACGACTAGGCCTAGTTTGGGTCATGTCAGAGGAAGACCAGGTAGATCATTAGAAAAACTCCAGAAAATGATGGACTCAAGGAATAGAGTCAAGCGAGTAACTCTCCACACTAACATTACGAATATAAGCAAGATAAGAATCGCAATCCCTCAATATAAGTCTCTAGCCCAAACATAAGAAATAATCTCTGTCGGCTCATGGATAAAAGATTACTTCCACACAACCAGGGGTATGTTAGGCATGGCTAAGGTAATATCCTTGGAAAAATAATCCAAGATCACATGATAGAGGGATAACTAGTCCATGCCAAGAAGATCATAAAAATTTACCATATCTAACACAATAAGATCATCTTGACTACCAAACTCTCAAACAGTCATAACACATGATCTATAAAACTGATCCACTACTAAAGAATCACCCACAGGTGTAGATACACAAAACAAAATAGGTAAGAAATCCCAAGATATTCTAACTTTGAGGCATGATAACCAGACACATAATAATAAGTGGATCTTAAATCAAATAAAGAAAAAATAGGTTGATGGCACACTAATCATACATATAATAACCGCATATAAAATCTTTGCCCTCGGACTTCTAGGTATGACATAAAAATGACCTCACGCACTACCTGACTTGGTGCCTGATCGATCACCTATCCTACCTACCTTAGGACCTCTACGAGCATCGTAGGGACCATTCTGAAGACTCTAAATACCACCTCTAACTGGGGGAAGTACTGCCCTAATTGGCAAAACACTCTAGTACAACTACCCACGCCTAGGACTCTCTCTAGAGAAATAGCCAAAGAACCCATAATAAAAACATGCCCTAGGTGTTGTACTATATCCTAAAGATCTAGCTAATCAGGAATATCCTACAAAGCTAGATAACCCAGAAGATGAACCTCTCAAAGGCTGACTACTTCTTTGGCCATCATGCTCATTATATCTAGCTGACCTCCCTCAATAATCAAAAGTGCATCACAAATGGGCTAGCTAGACTGACTGTGATACTAATATGACTGGCGTGGAGGATACCCATCCTAAGAACCGCTTCCTCAAAACTGTGAGCCATTCTAGCTCCTACTGAAACTCCCTGGTAACGTGGCCTTCGCTACCCCTTGGGCTTCGCGATACACCTCCTCCATAATCTGGACATAACTAAAAACCTCAATAAGAGATCTACCAGTAGTGACCAAACTCAAAGTATCCATGCAAATAGGAAGACTTAATCCCAGAATAATACATCGAGTCTATTTATACTCGATCATTAAGATAGATGTAGCATGCCTAGACAACTCATAAAAATGAGACTCATACTCCAAGACAGCCATGGAAACCTGCTCCAATCTTAAAAATTGGTCCCTCAGACAATCTATAAGGCTACAAGGCATGTACTTCTCCAAGAAAACCTTAGAGAACTTAGTTTTTGTCAACGGGCGAGATATAGGTAACCTGGAATCAATATAACCACTCCATGATAACGCTCAAATTACATGTCAATTTAGTACAAGGCATTCATCATCAATATATTTACCCAACTTTGGAGTCGGTGTCGAATCCACAGTGAACAATGTGAGTGGCGATTAAACTAATTTGAAACTAAAGCCACAAGTTAAATTCAAACAACTAACATGAAAAGAAAAATACGGGTTTTACCAAAAATCGCCCTTCTTGACGTAGCTTTCATGTATTTCCATGCATGATGACTTTCCTTCAAAATCACATGAAATATAATAAAAAAACAAAAGTATTTACTTAAGAACTTACAATTATTCCGATTTGAAAGTCTTAAATGTGCTAACAGAATGCTAGCGCATCAACACCCTCAACTTAAAACAATTGCTTGTCCTTAAGCAACTACATAACACAACACTACGATGCTTAATCAAAAGAAACACAAGATACCTATGGCAGTCGATCATCAATTTTAGCTCAAAACACAGTACCTTCTCCAAGTTTAATCACTTTAACCTCAACTGGGTATATCAGTGAAGATCAACAATGTGGCACACAGGAATCAAGATATGGCATCAAATTAGAAACAGTAACCATGCATATATAAAAGTTACACTACCCAAAGAAGTATGCAGCTGGCAATACAACCGATATACCCTTACAACAAAGAAGTCCCTCTTCATTCTTATATGTAATCAAGCATGCCAATGCAGGGACAGTCAAGAGACACTCACTCTGAAAAAGAAATTCCAATCAATGCATGTCAAATAACATATGCTTGCCCTTATTTTCATTGCCTAAGCTTTAAGACGGTTAAGTTAGGATCACTATAGGTCTTTTCTTGGACATTGTAACCTAGGCTTGGGGCTGGTATGAGACGCAAGGATATTTAGAGTGACTAAGCCTTCTTGGCACGTCGCTACTATTGGGGTCTCACTTATGAACCCTTACCTTATTTCTCCCTTTCTTTATCAAAACATACTCAAGATGGGTGAGGTATTTTAGTCATTCATTTTTTATTTTTCTCAGCTTTGCTTTCCTTGCTCTTTTTCTACCATACCTAAATTTTACTCTCTTTTCATTTATTTTACCTTTTTTATACTTATTCTATATCACGCACCCCTATGATGGCCATCCTTAACTTAGGCTATTTGCCTAGGTTAAAGTGCACAGTGCCCAAGAGGACCAAGGCCAAAATAGGTTCATTATGATACAAATGAGAAGGTGATAGGTATAATAAAAAAATATAGGCATTCAGGCTCAAGCTCGGGATCAAGGGATATTATTCACACATGGAAGGTCATTTGGGCTAAAAGTGGACTAATTTCAACAACGGCCTATGATCCTTTCCTAACCGCAATCCTATAACAAAGGAAAGACCAATCGGGCAAGCTTTGGATTTAACACACAATGGCAACTAGTTTGTATTTCACACAAACATAACACAAAGGTACGTCACAAGATGATACCCATTCGGTTCATGCAATTGTTAGTAGCGATTATCATGTCCCTAATACCAATGCCATAGAAGATTCACAGCAGTCACATATAGATGAATATCACACAGTTACAAAATAGACAATTGGAGAGGTATTTATCATTTCAAAAAATCAACAAAAATATGTCAACTACCATAGATACTTATTTTTCTCCTAGTTAACCCTAACACATCACAAAACAAACAAAATACGCCTAAACATGCTGGATCTACTAGAAATAATACTTCAGGAAAAAAGAGGCACAGCAACAAAAACCCTAAGAGGACATCAAAACCCACAAGTAGCCCCACCCTCAACTTATGATCATTCAATGTCCCCAATACGCTAAACCAAAATAAGAGAGTCAGAAACACACCTGTGGCACCATGGGTGCGAAGATTTGATGTCAATCACATAATTAGAATACAAAAAACTAAATACCTTGAGTAGCCTCCGAAGAAGAGCCTAATTTAGTGTCACGGCACGACCTAACTCAGCTTTTTCCTCCACCTTGAGGATATGAATTTCACCCCCAACTTAGAGTCCATATTCTTTCCTTGATAATAGGGGGTGGTACAAAGATTAAGAAGCCGAGTAATAGATAATGCATGGAAAATAACTCGGTCATAAAGTGAGGTATATGTTTATGTTGCTTATCAAGTGTAAAATAAAAAATATAGGATTCTTGTTCCTCATCTTCACACTCTTCCACTATTTTAGATGATTCCACAGACAAGAAATCATCTAAACATAATGTGGAAAAATGCTTCGAGTGAGGTCCAACTAATTCTACTTCCAAATTTACATTGTCTACTACACACTCACTTTTATTCTCTTTCTCAATGTCAGTCTCAAGAT
>NC_061121.1:149150335-149185227 GCF_002878395.1 Capsicum annuum | reverse complement strand
CAATTTTAATTTCAGCTCAAAAACATCACCCCCCCTACTTTTACTTTTAAAAGCCAATTGGGCGGATTAAAACAACCTAACAATATGACACAAGGGAATCAAGCAATGGCATTACATCGGTAATACATAATCAAGTATATGTAAAAATCACACTACCAGAACTAATAAGCTTCTAGGAACACAGCCCATGCACCCTTACAACAATAAAGTCCACCCATTTAGTCGCATAATGTATGTTAATGCAGGAACGATCATGAGAAACTTACACTTACAAAGAAATTTCAACAATGTGCATAAAATTCCATAAGATTTCCATTATTTTCTTTACCTTGGCTTTCAGACAATCGAACTAGGTTCACTATAGGACATTACTCGGCTTGTAACGTAGGCTTGGGCGTCGGTATGGTACATTTAGAAATTTAGTAACTAAGCCTCCTTGGCACTATAATTATGTTAGGGGTCACTTATCAACAAAATTTTCTTTTATCCTACCCTTAATTCTCCTTTTTCACTTTATTACTTATTCAGGCTGGGTGTAGTTTCTTTTATTTATTTATTTATTTTCAAATCTATATTTTTTTCTCTTTGCTTTTTTTTTTTCATTTTTTTCTTTTTCTACCACACCCAAACCTAATTTTTATCTTTTATTTATGCCCTTCTTCAAATCTACATCTAATCACACACCTTTATAATAGCCACCCTCAACTTAGGCGATTTTCCTGAGTTAAAGTGCACAATGTCCAAGAAGGAACAGGGGGAAACAAATTCATTATAATGAAAATAGGAGGGTACAAGGTGAAAAAAAAAAAGAAAAAAAGTCTATAAAGTCTTAAAATAATGATAAAGGAATACTTATTCGCATTTGGAAGGCTATTTAGGCAAAAAGTCGACTATTTCAAGAACAACCTATGATCCTTTCCTAACTGACTATTCTACACCCTAGGCAAGACTAACCGAACAATTTATAGATTCTACACACAAAGAAAACAAAGTAAGCATATCACACATCAATGACACAGGGTTGCATCACAGACTACTACCTATCCAATTTATAAAATTGCTAAAATGATTATTATGTCCCTAATCCAAATGCCATGATGAGATTCGCAATGGTCACATATATATACACATCACACATTACAAAAACAATTTTTTTGGTGGAGTGTCAATTTTATAACACTTTGAAACATAAACAAAAAATATGTCAACTGCCCTTAGGTATTTATTTACTTCCTAGTTAAAGAAAAATAATACAAAACATTAAAAAAACACAATACTACATAAATTACTCGTAGACATGTCAATTCAACTATTAAACCATGGCTGATGGGAAAAAAAGTATGACAACAAAAACCCACAGCGGTTGTGGTGCACCCCAACCCCCAACTAAAAGATGACACACTATCCCCAGTGTGTAACCACAATATAAATCAAGGAAGTGAAGACATACCTGGGACCTACTAGGCATTCGACCCATTCGACCTACTACACAACATCGTCGCATCCTTCTGCTTCACTATGCTTCGTAAGAACTTTTGATGTACTATAATGAACCCTGTAGTTATAGCTATGGAAGTGAAAGTGGGGTGAGGGGTCACATAAGATACCCCAACCAAGTTAGACGTGGAGGTCGATGCTAAAGTAGAAGTAGCCAGGGCTCTCTCCCCTTCTATAGCAACCTCAGTCGCATCTATATACTCGCTCGTATCAATATCAACACTCACATCAACATCTATATCCATCCTATTAACATTCTCTACTCGCCCATATCAATATCAACATTTATATCAAAATCCATGTCCTACCTATTAACATGATCTACTGGAGTTTGAGGCCCCTAAAAATTGGTCAGTATCATAGTCAGAGGTAACCGAGATCTTTGGGCAGAGACTGATTTCTTAGATCCTTGATCAAGCTAGTATGGAAAATGATTTCCACCTCTAACCATGTATCAATATCTAGAATCTCAGTCATACCTGCCTCATCATATAACCTCTAGACCTTACTAGGGAAATACAAAGTGTTCATGTACCCAAATACCCGTACGTGCATCTCATATCTAGTAAGTATTGCAAAGTCAACATCATATTTTGCTATCAAACTAGAAACTAGGGCATCTCTAACTCATTTCAAAATATTGTCCAACACAGTCGAACATAATTAGAAATGCACCACCATCCACCAAAACTGTATGGAAAAACTAAGCACTGCCTTTTTAATCTCCCCTTTTCCATCTATCCAAAGGACATTGTCGCCCAAGTTTGAAATTTAGTAGGCCATGCACTTCGCCAAACCCAACCTATGCTTTTTATAACAAGCATCTCATATCACATGTCTATCTCACACAAATATAAGCTTATAACACACTCCGCAATAGATTCCACAGCCATATATTCTGGCCTAAATAGAAGTCAACAGATAGCCGCCATTGAAATATCAACATAAACTCCCCTCACCAAAGTGTGCCCTATCTGGGGCTATGTTGCACCTATGTCACCTCTAGCTGTTGTTGAAGAAACTTTGACAGTCTAGGAATCATAAAAATCCCAGACTAAGGTTGACTATAAGATCCCTAGGGCCGAGTCATCTACTCCAACTGGTAGTGCTCAAAAGAGTTTGGTTCAATGCCCCTACTATCCATGATAACTCAAGTCACCTCTAATTCTAAATATGGCATGTAGGTTGACCCGCCTGAGGGATAAAGTTGTCCCTCTCATAAATCAACCATATCCCTTTTACACACTACCTTGAGTTTATCTTAGCTATGGTACTACCGAGATATGTGTAAAGTTGAATATGGAGTCACTCAGTGGTGGAATAGGAGGTTGAGGATCCTGTAGTGCATGAGTTGTACCTTCCTTAGATTAGGGTACTATTGATGTTAATTAGTTGGATAAAATTGACTCATTCTCTTACCTCTCCTCAAACTAAGGATCTATTATAGCCTCCTCCTCAACTGTACCAACAACTATCCCAGACTCTACCTCATCTCTAAATCTTTATCCTCATTATTATAAGCATGCTCTCCCTCCTCAAACTAGGGAAAATGCAGTGGTGAAGTCATGGACGACTTTGTCCTTAACCTCGGGACTGATCTGGCAACGGTCGTCTGAACCCTGACCTATATAGATATGGGTTGAGTGCCCTCACTAAGTTCGTGATGGGAGATGAATACCTAAAGTGGCTACAACAATAGCTGGAGCTTCATCCTGTCTCTGCCCCTAGTTCAATGGGCTACTGGTCGGTCAAGGGTAACTGGATACTCCTCCACTGAGCCCTCTATGCTTAGGGGACTCATCCTAAAACCATGACTATACTCCTTTCTTCTACGTTGCCTTGGGTGCCTTAGAACCTGAAAATTAGTTGTTATTGCTAGAAAGATATGAAAGAAATGAGAAATTTGAAAGAAAATCAAAACTTTCAGGGTAGGTAGTTGCGAAGGCAACTTACGGCCTGTAGGTGACCTTCACAGGTTCCAAACAAAGCCATGAATTTTTAGGACTTCAGACCTAACACCTACGAAGGCATATAAGTCCTGTAAGTTCTGCTTATGAGCTCGTAGGTACCCTTCATAGAGTACTTCTATTTTTTTGCAAATTTTACACCTGTATACAGTGTATTTTCCCATCCAAGTCTTGTTTTGCACACAACAACTACTATCAAGTTCAAAAACACAGGCATGGCACACAAAAAATTATGTTTTCATCAACCTTTACAACTTCTACTTCCTTTTTGGGGCATGATCATAAATTATTTATTCAAGAACAGTGAACCAATTTTAACTTTTAGGATTATTGTAAGCTCCTACATTCAAGTTTATTTATTTTTACACAATTTTTAATCATATTGAAGTACGAACTCACTTCTCTTTGTTAAAGCATAATAACGTACTAGTATGAGCCTTGAATTTTACCTTGATTACATTTTATAATAGTAGAGAAGTGAAACAAATTTGATGAAACCTAGCCTTTGCAAGTACCTTGTGTGTGTAGATGGACTTAGAGGGAGGTTTACCTTTTATAGAATTATAGAGCAAATTAGAGAGTTTAAATTTGGAAGAAGAGCTATAAAATTTGAGAAAAGTGGGGAATAGGATTGGGTTTGAGGATTTTAAATGTGCTGGCAGGCCAGTCCTGGACGGATCGACTTGGATCTAGCCCAGATTTTGAAATTTAAACCTTGGAATTTTCTATCACTTATGGCACTACTTACGGCCCGTAAGTGGTAGGTCATAGATTGGAAAGACTTTTCTATAACTCTGAACTTTTTGGTCTGACATTGATGACACCATTTATGAGGTAGTAGGTGGTACTTACAACCCCATAAATAGGTTCGTAAATAAAAGTTCAGAAACATCAAAATTCTCAAATTTTTTACTCTAATATTTATTTCATCATTTACCTAACCTAGGTGCGAGTTATGTCCCCATAAGTGAGTCAATAAGTCCCCTTACCTGGAATTTTCTGAATTTTTCAATGTTTTACCGTGTTTTAGGTTATTCCTCAAGTTATATACCTACATACAAGAAAACAATGTGAGCACTGAAATAGTGGGTTGCATCCCACCTAGTGCTTGATTTAATGTCTCGGCACGATGTGGTATTGTTGGTTACTCATACTTTACCAATAATCCTATAGGTTGCCTCCCAAGAAGCGTCAAATTTAATGTCCAGGCATGACTCGATTGCCTTGGGTAATTTGACAGTGCCAAGGCGTATATATACAACCATATTCATCTTATTAGCATTACCTAAATAGTGCTTAACAAGCTACCCGTTCAACTTGAAATGGGGTACACCATCACATTCCAACTCAATAGAACCATGTGGGAAAACCCTAACCATAGTAATTGATCCATACCACCTAGACTTTAACTTACTTTAAAACAAGCGAATTCTTCAATTATATAACACGAACAAATCACTAGGCTCAAACACTCTTTTCTCAATCCTCTTATCATGATACAAATTCATCTTTTCCTTATACAGAGCTGAACTCTCATAAGCACGGAGCTAGAATTCATCTAACTCATTCACCTTGCTAATCCTCAACTTAGCTTTATCATGCCATTCAACCGGTAAGTGGCATGCCTTGCCGTACATAAGCTGATATGGAAAGGAACTTATTGGGGTCTTAAAATCTATCTGCTAGGCCCATAAAGTATCATCCAACTTCCTTGAATAGTTAGTATTATTGTCCTTCACAGTCTTCTCAAATATAGACTTGATCTCTCTATTAGAGATCTAAAACTGCCCACTCATATGAGGATGGTAAGGTGTCACTACCTTATCTTTCACACCATATTTTTCGAGAAGTGCCTTGAAAAGGTTATTGCAGAAGTGATACCCACGATCATTAATAATGGCACGCAGATTTCCAAACCAAGAAAGTTGTTATTTTTCAAAAACACAGTGACACTTTGACCCTCATTGTTAAGAAGTGCAACTGTCTCTACCCACTTCAAAACATAGTCGACTTCCACAATAATGTACTTTATCCTATAGGAGCTCACCAATGGACCCATGAAATCAATTCCCCATATATCAAACAACTCCAACTCAAGTATAAAAGTCATAGGGATTTCATGTTTTTAGGAGATATTGCCTTGTCGCTTACACTGGTCACAAGCTTGAGCATGGTCATGAGAGTTCTTGTATATAGTAGGCCAATAATACCCCCTATGTAGAATTTTATGGGATGTGCGAGTACCATCATGATGACCCCCAAGTGGCAATAAATGCCAAGACTCAATGATACTTATTATCTCCACCTCTGTAATACATCTACGAATAACACCATCTACACAAATTTAAAAGTGATAAAGTTCATCCTATAAAAAATTTCCCACCTCATGCATGAACCGCTTACACTATTGGAATGATAAATCTTCCAAAACAATATCAATTTCCAAGATGTTGGCAAAATCAGCAAACCTAGGGATTAAGTCTAGAGATTCTACTAAGACCCACTCATCTGGAAAAGTATCATATATATTAAGCTCAGCCATTAACTTCTACATTTCCTCTTCCTCAAGGCGAAATAAGAGGTCAACCACCTGGTTCTTAATGCCTTTCCAATCTTTTACCTCAAAGTCAAATCTTGCTACAAGAAGACCTAACATATTAATATTGGTTTCATATCTTTCTTAGACATTAGATACCTCGAAGATGCATTATGTATGTGAACTAAGACTTTTGTCCCTATCAAATAGGAATGAAAATAGGCAAACACAACCATAAGTAACTCCTGCTAGGTGACTCTATAGTTCTTCTGTGCAGGGTTCAATGTATTGCTGGCATAATAGATCTGGTGAAGGATTTTCTCACGTCTTTGGCCAAGCACAACACCTAAGGCCATAAACAGTAAACAAAAATCATGGGACACAACAATGGGAGTTGAGATCAACCGCTTTGTAAGGCACTCAAAGTTCTTAAAATATACATAATCATATACAAATTTCATCTCTTTCTTTATAAGCTTACATAGAGAATTAGCAATTTTAGAGAATTCCCTGATGAATCTCTTACAAAAAGCCAACATGACCCAAAAAGATTCAGATACCCTTAACAAAGATCGAAGGAGGTAATTTTTCAATCAGCTCAATACCTGGCTTTAAGATTTTATGACAAAGAACAATACCTTCCTTCAATATAAAAAGGCACTTCTCCTAATTCAGCACCAGATTGCACTCCTCATATCTTTGAAGTGTGTTGGCCAAATGGGCCAAGCAATCATTATTGTACACAAATGCACAGGCAAGTGTATATGATCTCACCAAGTAATATAGTGGCCTTATAAAAAAACAAATATCAATTCCACAGGGACTTGTGTTGACAACTATCTAAATCTAGTTCACTATAAAGATTAACAAGTGCCCAAGTAACCAAAATAGTTTGGAAAGTTAAAACTAAACATAACCGCAAACAATGTGGAAAAGTAAAGGTTCTTGGACAATTAATGGGAAACCCATGTTAAGTATATGTGAACAATCATACTACTCAATAGAAATTTGTTGGTTATTTTAATTATCTTGGTTGTTGATTCACGGGGTTGATATTAAGATTATGGTCTTTCAAGCCTCTAATCACCTAACTAAGACCTACAACTACATCGTTGAGCGGAGATGTGAGAAATAAGTTAAATGCATTCATATTTCATCCTGTAAGTGAACCAAATAGGGAACTTAGGTATATTTTTATCCTAAATGCAATTATAACTTCATTTTGTAGAAGATTACAAATCCTATTCTATTTACCCACCTTTTATCCTCTTGTTCCTATTTTTGGGCTGACAAGATGACAATGGATGTATTATAAAAGTCGAAAATCCTTAAAATAGTGATAACAAGGATAAATAAACAACTAAATATAATAAATAATATAAACAAAGGAAATTTGCAACAAGATTAATCATGTTCTTTGCCTTAACCTTGGAAAAGGGTGTTTAGCCACTCATGGAGATAACCGTAATCGCAATGTTCTAATACATGTTAAAATCCATCAAAAAAAACAAATGTAATTGAATAAAAACCCTAATTTAAGTGGTATACATCGTCCCTCAAAGTTTCAAGTTCGTCCAAGGTGTGTAACATAATGTTCAAGTGTCCTATTTATAGTAGGACCAAAGTTGCCGATTTTGACAAACTAACGTGCCACGGACCTTATCATAGTGCCTAGGGTCCATGGAATGCTAATACCATAGTGAAACACTGGAATTGGTCATTTAGGATGCCCATAATGGTGTGTCATGGACCCTAACTCAGTATCTAAGGTCCGTGGCACGCCAATGACTCTAGAACATCCATTTTTGGTCAAGTCTTGTCCCATGCTTTTATCCATCCATTCTAAGTGTTGTGGTAATGTTTTCACTCGATTTACAGCTTGTATATAATCTATATATCATCATTATAAACTAACCAAGCATCCTATAGAATCAAAAACCACGAATTAGTGCTCAAAACTACATACAATCCAAGACGATGAACAAGAAAATTACGCTAAGAATACTAGTTTTGTTATTTTGATCTTTAACTAATTATTTTGTCTCTTAGCTTGTTTCAATCAAACCTTAAACACTATAAACAAGTTATTACACACACAATTGTATGATAATACCATTAGTAACTCATTACACACACTATAATCCATTGACATCATCTAAACAGCACATAGCTAAAGCTAGTAACACTAGTTTTCACCTCTAAACTCTAAGTGACCGAATTAATTCCAAACTTGTTTGAAACACACCTCAAACATTATAGTAAAGTATTTTAACACTTTGATTATCAAATATAAAAGGATTTACCTATTAATCACAAGATAATTCCTCAAAACAAGGCTAAATAATCTAAGGTAGCAATACTGAGGTGCATAAATTCACCTCAGATCATCACCCCACACTTAAATCCATGTTTGTCCTTGTACAGCTCTTTAAGTATCATAACCAGAGGAGAATAAATACTTCTACTAAAAGAAAGAAATTCAAGCTAGCACTACAATGACTACATAGAATGCAAGTTTTTACACTAAGAATGTTATACACAATTGAAAACTCAAGAACACTTCTATAAAACATTCTAGCCTCGAGAATTGACTCACCAAGTTTGAAAACTCATACATATTTTTCAATCAAAGAGATCATACAAATTATCCAACTAAATCAAATATGTTTACTCATAACAATAGAGTTATCCATAATCACTCACGTAGATGCAATTTATAACAAATTGGGAACAAGAATACAATTATGCTAACTCTCACAAAAAATTCACAAGTTACATAAGATGAACCATAGCCTTTCCCTGAGTATAGTACTCCACTAATATCAGAATATTAAGACTCAGGATCAAATAGGTCTTTAAGGTTTGTAATGTAGGCTAAAGGACAGACAGGAACTATTCTGTCCAGTAATAGTGACTATTTTCCCTAAGCTCTTTAATACATCAGATGTACATTGAGATCGTTCTATTAACAACTAATTTGCACCCCTTCTATCTACCCATATCTTTTGATTTACCCTATATTTTAAAGATAATTCACATATAATATGGAGGGAGTGTTATCTCTGTACACATTATTCAATTTTGAACAATCTTTATGTTTTTCATTACCCAACTCCCAACCACTACACATATAAATTTTCAACCCAGTAGCTATTTCTTGGGGGCTTCACTTTCACCTTTTCTCCTATTATTTATCAAACTCCTTAACTTCCTTAAGTTTTATCTAAAGTGCTTAGGGGCTTTGGATCAAATTGCGGTTAATCAAGGAAAATAATTAGGCTGCATACAAGGCTACTAAAGAAAACAAGCTATAGGAACAATGGGGATAACAAGGATTATGAACAAGGGTAGGTTACAAAAGGTATGAAACATGGCTATCAAAGAAATACCTATATTATCTCTTTAACCCACTTTTTATTACACTTTTAACACACATCAGGCAAGTTCTACACATCATATGCAACAAGAAATACACAAACACCTGACACACACATAGCACATTCTCAACTTAAGTATGATCATTATAGACTTTTACCAAAACAATAGCATGAATGCAGCATTAAGGCAGCAAGTACAAGAGTCATAATCACGAGCTTAGAAGTCTTAAAAATAGTTATTTATCATAACAACATGCTATCACATACAAAGCCCACTTGCATCATTCCATTATAAAAAGAACCAATAATAATATCTCACTTACCTCATCACAAAAAATTTAAAATTACTCCTAACAAGAAAAAGGATACTAGGCTTAAGGGGCACCCCAGTGGAAAAGAACCTAAAAGAACAACAACGGGCTGGGTGAAGTTTGCACCTACTAGACTGATCCAAATAACTAAAACTAAAAAAGAAAATATTTTTGTAATTTTTTATCAAAGTTACCCAAAACTAGAAAAAAGAACTAAGACTCAAGAATCTATAGGATCATTTCACCCGAAATAATGGGAATTTCCCAACCCCACACTTAAAAATATACTTTGTCCCCAAAACATACTGAAAAGTATAGATAAAAATACTCCCTGAGGCCTGTAGTCCTTGCTAGTAGAATCTTCATAAATCAAGATGGTTCAAGGAATCCACACTAAGTCTTTTCCAAGGTCTTTAGCTTAGGTTTTCGGTACTTAAACTTCCCATCAATCTGTTACTCAACAAAAACAAAAACTATGTGAATTAAAAACTAAAAATGCTAAAAAAACAAATACCTAACTTAACTTGGGTTGCCTCCTAAGCAGCGCCAGATTTAGTATTGCAGCACGACCTACTTAAATTTTTCCTCCACCTTAAGGATATGAATGTCATCCCCAACCTCACATCTATCTTTTGCTTCACTTATAGGATTGTAGTACAAAGAGGAAGTAATTGATTAATAGATGGTGCATGGTCAACCACTCGGCCTTGAAGTGAGGCATGTTTTTATGTTGCTTGTTTGGTGCAAATTTCAGATTATAGGATTCTAGTTCCTTATCTTCACTCTTCCATTATTTCAAATGACTCCAAAGGCATGTCATCATCTAACATAATGTATAAAAGTTCTTTTAATGAGACCCAACTAATCCCATATCCAAATTTACACCATCCGCAACACACTCGCTCTTATTCACCTTTTCAATGTTAGTCTCAAGAAAAAGATGACAACTGAATAGTTGAAATTCTTATGTCTGCTCCACAAATTGGATAGTATCCATCATAGATAGTGATGGTCTCAACCACCGACTTCCCTAAAAATTTGGACAAATACTCTCCCGGTGAGGACCTCTATAAAAAAAATAAGAATCATCATCACTTGCAAACCATCCATCTCAGGCTGCTATATCACAAAGTGTGACAGAAAAGTTAAAGAAAATCAAAAGGAACAATAATAAAATATGTACAACTCAATATAGCAAAACTAAAAATAAGACAGTTGCTTATTTATAAGTCCCCGACAATGTTGCTAAAAACTTATTGCCCCCAAGTGTACATGCAAGTGCACAAGGTCTCAGTAAGTTATATAGTAGCCTTATAAAAAGCCGATTATTGATACCACAGGGACTTGTGTTGACAACTATCTAAATCTAGTTCACTATAAAGATTAACAAGTGCTCAAGTAACCAAAAGAGTTTGGAAAGTTAAAACTAAATGTACCCATAAATAATTTCGAACAGTAAAGGTTCTTGGATACTCAATGGGGAAAGCCTAGGGTTAAGGCTCTATGAGAAATAATACTACTATATATAACTTCATTGGTTATTTTACTTATCTTGGTTGTTGATTCACGGGGTTGATATTATGATTATGGCCTTTTGAGCCTCTAATCACCTATCTAGCTTAAACCCACAATTTTATCGTTGAGAGGGGATGTAAGAACAAAGTTAAACACATTCATATTTCATCTTGTAAGTGAACCAAATAGGTAACATAGGTGTATTTATATCCTAAATTCAAATTATAACTTCATTCTATAGAAGATTACAATCATATTTTATTTACCCCATGCTCTATTCTCTTGTTCCTTCTTTCGAGCTCACACGATGATAATGAATGTATTTTTAGGGTTGTGAATCCTTAAAATAGGGATAATATAGATAAATAAACAACCAAATATGATAAATAATCAAAATAAAGTCAAGTCATAACAAGATTAATCATGTTTTTGGCCTTAACACCCAAAAAGGGTGTTTACCCGCTCATGGACGTAACTGTAATTGCAATGATAAAATACATGTTAAAATCCCTAAAAAAAACAAGAAAATTGAATAAAACCCTAATTTAAGTGTTTTCCAGCCTACCTCAAAATTTCAAGGTCGTCCAAGCTGTGTAACATAATGTTCAAGTGTCCTATTTATAGTAGGACCAAAGCAGCCGATTTATACACACCAACGTGCCACGGACCTTATCGCAGTACCTAGGGTCTGTGCCATAACAATATAATGGTTACACACTATAATATGTTATTTAGGATTCCCCAAGGATGTGGTACAAACCTTAATGTAGTCGCTAAGGTCCGTGGCATGCCAGTGACTCCAAAGCATCCATTTTGATCGTCTTGTCCTGTGCTTTTGTCAATCCATTCCAAGCCTTGTGGTGATGTTTTCTTATGGTTTAAATCTTGTTTATCATACTCACCAAGAATCATATAGAACCAAACACCACAAATTAGAGCTCAAAACCAGATACAATCTAAGATGATGAACTAGAAGCTTAAGCTAAGAATACTAGTTTTTTCCATTTGATCATTAACTAATTGTTTTGTCTCTTGGCTTGTTTCAATAGAACCTTAAACACTATAAAAAAGTTATTAAGCACATAATTAAACAATCATACCCTTAGTAACTCATTGCACATACTATAATCCATCGATATCAACTAGAACAACACATAGCTCAAGCTAGTACACTAGTTTTCTCGTCTAAACCTTAAGTGACCAAATTAATTCCAAACATTTTTTAAACACACCTCAAACATTATAGTCAAGTATTTTAACACATAGATTCTCATTTATACAAAGATTTACTCTTTAAAACCAAGAGAAATCCTCAAAACAAGACTAATTAAGCTCAGATAGCAACACTGAGGTGCATAAATCCACCTCAGATCAATCATCAAAGCAGTCCCTAACAACCAAAGAGTCGTCCGTGAATAACAATAAAGTGTCTTCCACCATGTTTGAAATATAGAAATCATACATCTTGGGAAGGTGGAGGGAGCATTGTATAATCTAAATGACATCCTCTTGAATGTAAAGGTCCTATATCGAAAAGTAACTATAATCTTTTTGTTCCTTGAGATAAATAGAAATTTTATTGTATCTAAAGTACCCATAAAGTAAATAGTACCAACCCCGACCTGCTAGTCTGTCAAGTATCTGATCCATGAATGGCATGGGGAAATGGTCCTTTTTGGTCCAAGTATTCAACTTCCTATAATCCATGCATACTCTCCATTAAGTAACTGAACTCATGGGCACCAACTCATTCTTCTCATTTAGGATGATAGTGATCCCACCCTTCTTAGGTACACATTGAACCAGGTTGACTTACTTCTTGTCCGCAATGAGGTAAACCACTCTAGCATCTAACCACTTGAGGATTTTTTTATTCACTACCTCACGTATAAAATGATTCAACAAATAATGGTGCTCGATGTTGGGTAAACACTCTAGTTTAAGTTGTATCTTATGAGTGCAAGTCCCAAGTGGGATCGCCATAGTGTCTGCAATTATCCATCTGTTGACCCTCTTGAGCCTCTACAACACAGAAATCAATGCTTCAAATCGTGTATCTAATGAGTCAGCAGCAATAATGATCAGCAAGGTATTGTAGGACCCCAAAAATTCATAACATAAGTGAGATAAGAATGGATTCAATTCCAAGACCAGTGACTCCTCAATAGATGGTTGAGATGGATGAGTGGTTCTATTCTTTAAATCAAAATCAAGCCTCTTCGGAGCATAATTATAAGAACCTCTATTATATAGTGCACTCACCATCTCATCATACTCATTAATGACATCACGATAAAAGTTCATGATAACCACTGCAAATACCTCAACCCTAAGTCTCTCTTCAATGGGCATAATCATTGCATCATCATCAATAATGTCAATCATGGACACCACTATCATATCCTTAGGTTATCACATATATTGACACATATTAAACGTAACTTTCTCATCATTGAGTCTGAACTTTATTTGACCCATCTCTATGTCAACCAAGGCTCAACTCATAGCTAGGAAAGGCCTGTCTAAGATAACAGTTATTTTAAAATCCACCTCACAGTCAAGGATTATGAATTCAGATGGAAAATAAAGGTTTTAACTTTTAGCAAAAAATCACACAATATAACAATTGATTTCTTCACAGTCTGGTCAACCATTAATAACCTCATGGATATAGGTTTCGGTGCCACTATCAATGACATCAAATTTGTACTAGCTCCCAAATCACATAAAGCTTGAGAATAGTTGAAGGACCCAATGATACATGAAATATTAAATGCTCTGGGGTCCTCCTTCTTCTAAATCAATATTTAGGAAGCAAGGACACTGAAATGGTGCACATTATCAGCGGGCTCAAAACTCATCATTCATTTCTTACTATGAAAATCCTTTATGAACTTTGCATAGCCTGCCATCTACTCCAATTCTTCTAAAAGAGGAATATAAACAAAGAGTTCCTTCAACATTGAAAAAAACTTCTGCTACTTTCCTTCCTCCTATTTCATCTTCAACCTTTTAAGAAAAGGTAGAGGGGTCATGGAATAGTCTTCAATACTGACTCATCTACCTTTCCCTTACTTTATCCTTAGCTATATCTTTTTTAACACCTATCAATTTCTATGATTACTCAGCACTAGTCACTTAATTTTCTAACTCTAATTCAAGTGTCTCATCGACATCAACAACATTATCCCTAGCTTCATCAACTATAGGCATAATAGGATCGATAGTGTGCTTACTACTGTTAGTGGTGAAGGCCAAACAGTATGTTATTTTTTAAATTCGCATAGTATTACTTGGAAAAATGCCTAATTGATACTGATTCAAGGTCACTAACATCTGAAAAAATTATTGTTTAAGTTGCTTGATTTCTGTAGGATACGATTCCACTTTCTAGGTCAAACCTGAAATATCTATCTTAATATCCTTAAGAGAAATTTCTTGACTTTCCTGACCTTTTGAAATCTTTAAAAACATAGCCTCCATCCTCTACTTAGTGTCTTTATTCCATGGTGGAACATAAATACCACTCTTCTTCTTGTAGTCATCTGTATGCCTCCAGTCATAATCTCTCTTGCTACTCTAGTCCCTATATCTATAGTAGTCAAACCTTGGTTCCTTTTCCACAAGTTCTAATTGTCTTGAGCAAATAAAAGGCCCTTATCTTGGAAACTCACCAAATCTCTATCTAGGTACTTCTCCTCTTCATCCACATCAGAATTATATAACTTAGAGGCCTTACCTAATGACGTACAACATTAATATTCTCAAAATTTATAGTTGCAAATTTTTTTGTCAGTAACCCAATCTTTATCCTCAGTTGTTTAACCACCTGAGCCACTGAATCGTTAATAATTCTATACTCTTTAGAAGTACCAATGGCATAAGTATCGGCACCTCTCTTAGCCTCCCTAGTATGCTACCCTCAGTTGGTAAGAAAGATCCAATCTAAGATATCGGAGGAAGCTTCCCAATAAGTATTCGTAAATGATCCTCTAATAATAATTTCTGCCATAGCTTTGGAACTAGTACTCAGGGCAAGATAGAAAATCTCTAGCACATTTCTCTCTGAAATTCTGTGATTAGAAACCATCATCAACTTTTTCTTAAACCAGATTCATACCTAATACATTGGTTTAGAATGAAGTTTCCTGAAGTTATAGATCTTATCCTTCAATTGTAGAATTATGGCTAGAGGGGAAAAAGGATCTAAAAACTACTTTCACAACCCTTTCCAAGTAGTAATGGACCCACGAGGTAGTTTCCCTAACCATAGTATTACTTCACCAGTTAGAAAGAATGGGAACAAACTTCGTCTTAATGCTTCCTAATCTAACCTTGGTATATTGTATGAAGTACGAATTCCAACAAAATTTATGAGGCACATATTTGCATCATCAGACGGTAGGCTAACAAGAACAGCTTTCAAGTTCAGCAACTGCATTATAGCACTTGTAATATCAAACTTTACTCGCGTGAAAAAGCAACTTTGCTAGGAATGATTGCTCATGTTTTAATAGGCTCCACATACCCTATGTCTTCATCTGGATCTTTATAAGATGGAAAATATTGAAAAGATGGGGACAATAAATCTCTATTTCATTTACCTCTATCTATTGTTGCTCGACAATTTATTTCTTATCTTTGACACTCTTCTTGAGATGCAAGATGCCCAGCCTTACTATCTTTACTCTATTATTCCTTTACTAGTTAACGTGCAGTGGTTTGCTCTACTATCTTCTGAGGAGGTAAGGCAATCAATTCTTATGGATCATCTTGAGGTAGCTCATGATGAACTTCATGACTGTGTTGTGACATCATACGATTCTATTGTAGAATTCTTTCTGGCTCTGGATAAAATAGGATCAAGGGATTTCCATGACTCCTTGTACTAGGTATACACCGACGTATGCCCCAAGAAGAACAGAAAATGAAAAGTCAATAGCCTCAACACTTTTAATCAATGAATCCACAACCATATTCCTTTGCTTCAATGCCAAAATTTTATATCACCTAAACTATACCCTCCAAGAAGCTATAATGTGGTAGTTGCCAAATTATAGTTACCCAATTAGGTTGGGATTGATCCCACAGGGAATAGTCGAATTTGTCTTTTAAACTTGCTAAGGTAGTCAAAAGTGCAGGAAAGTTAATAGTGGGAATTTGTAGTAAATAGTAAAAACTAACAAGTTGTGAATGCTTTTGGGTGCAAATCTAGGACTGTGTTTCCCCTCGCTTCTTAACTTTGTAGGTTTCTCGTGCTCAATCCAACCATCTCACTATCACACATGCAGAATCTAACAAGCTAGGTATTACCAATCATTTTTTAAATGCTTTGATAAATCTCACCCTTCACTTATAAGTCTTAGTGTGTTTCCCTACTAACCCTTGTATTTCACCCCAATTTAACAATCAATTTGTGGGTATCAATTTATTAGATAAGGGTTGATAGCCTCGAATAGTTTTTGTAATCACCTTTTCTTAATTTCAATCCAGCCTCAAATAGTTGTTGTAATCCTATTTTCTTAATCTCAATCTCTCTTATGCAAATGATCTCGAATATAGGAAAGTTCATAGCATTGGCCATAGCAAAGAAAGCAATTAAACTAAAGAATATCATAATGCAAGTGTAAATAATGATCTAGAAGAACCTCTCACTTCCTCTACTTCATTATTTTATTGGGATTCCCACAAACCTAGCTTAGGGATTTAGCCTCTCATAGTTTTAAAAAAAAACCATGGATTCCAATAAAGAAAGCATTAAATTAATCCCACAACAATAGAAGAATAAAACCCAAAGTCTCAAATCAATTAATCAACCACAAACAAAGAACAAAGAGATTCCAAGATCAAAATCCAATCTTAGAATCAAATATATGTTTTTGAATAGTATGAGTGCATACACTGACTAAAAATATCAAAAGAGTATTTACAGAGTACATAAAAATCCTGGAAATCAAAACCAAAATATATAGGAAAAACTAAGTTGGTGGCCACTTATGGTGCCACCTATGGGACATAAGTGGCACCTATACCACGTAGGTGGCCATCGTAGGTACTAGTCTTCATTAATCTACAGCCTCCCTGAACTTAAATTTCTCTACTACTTACATTTGTACCTACTGCGCCATAGGTGGTACCTACAGGCCATAGGTGTCCCCTCATAAGTGATATACAAGAACTTCAATTTCTAATTCTCTGATGCTTGTAATTCTTGAACATATGACAACTACCTATTTCATGTAAGTGCTACCTACGCCATGTGGGTAGCCTCATAGGTGGAGTTTTTTGTAAATTTTGACTCCTTTTCTTCATGATAATCTCCAAAACCCAGTTCACTACAAAAAAGACACAAAAACGCATCATATATACCTAAAAAAACCTAAGTACCTACATATTTTCTAGGTTTAAGCATCAAAAGTTTCTTGAAACCATGGCACATCATCTACCTCTTGAGCCATCATCTTATCTAATGCTTTCTTGAGCCATCATCTTATCTAATGCTTTCTTCTCATGGTAAGAACCAATTACATAAGTACCAACTGATCTATCCACCTCCCAAGTATGCCACTCTAGTTGATTTTAGTGATCTGGTCTAAGATTTTCTAAGAAGGCTCCCAGCGAAGACCTATGAAGGCTTCACCTGAAATAGTTCCTGCTACAGCCTTGGTATTAAAATTAAAGGTTTGTAGAATATCTCAATCAAGTTTTTCTCAATGATTTTATGATTCGGTACATTTTACATCTTCTTGTTTAACCTCAACCATGTCTTATACAAAGCTTCTAAATTCAAATGCCTAAAATTATAGATCTCATCCTTCAATTGAAACATTCCAATTGGAAGAAAAATTAGTTCAAGAATTGTGTCCTGAACTTATTCCATGTGGTGATAGATCCACAAGGCAATTCTCTTAAACACAAAGAAGCTTCCCCTATCAAAGAGAATGGGAAAAACCTCAGTCATATAGTTTCTTAAATAACCATAGGCTGATTAAATGAAGTGCAAATCCCTTCAAAGTTCATAAGGTAAAGGTTTGCATCATTAGTCGGCAGACTATCATACACCCTTTTACATTTTGTAACTGGACCATCGAGCTCATAATATTAAATTTAGTCCCTTGGGGTAATTCTTGAGGAATGATTGCACCTATTTCAACTGGTTCAACATACCCTAAATCTTCATCTAGATTATCATACACTAGAAAGTATTATTGGATGGGATATTAACCACTATTCCTTCTCATTCTATCATTGTCAAGTGTGGCTTGACAATCCTCATTGCCTTGTCTAGGCCTTTCTTCCCTAGCTACTCGTTGGACTGCTTCTTACCTAACAGTTCCCCTATTCATCAAGAAAGGGGTAATCTGCTCTACAATTTCTTGAACATCATGTTGAAATGGCTGATACAACGTTATTGGGTCATCATGAACTCCTCCTTCTCTATCTTTCTATTCTATCTTAAAGTTCGTTCAAGATCAAAATCAAATGAAATTAGGGGGTTTCCTTTAATCTGAGTACTAGGCATACCAGTGTGATCCTTACAATTAGTAAAAAAGCAAAAATCAGCAAGTGAAAGCAACAACTTCAACAAACTTAATCTAATAATTGGTAATCGTACTCCTCGACAACGGTGCCAAAATTTGATGTCTCCCAAATTATACCTCCCAAAAATTAGAAAGTGATAGCAAAATCAAATATAGAACCCAACTAGGTTGAGCCCCATCTTACAAGGCATAAACCAAAAGTGTTTGAAATGTTTGTTGATATAACTAGGAATTATATTAACAAAAAGGGGAGTTTTGTAAAAAAAGTTGTAAGTTACTTGATCCTACAAGGCAAAAAACAAAAGTATATGAAAAGTATGTTAATATAAATAGGAATTACATAAATGAAAAAGGGGGTTTTGTAAAAATAAGTTGTAAGAGTAACAGTTGTTGGGTAATTGGATTGTGATCAATATGGACGAGCAGTTGGATTGTGTTCCCCATGAGTACATACTTGATAGGTTATTTATGCTTAACAGACTATCCTGATGTTATGCATACAAAATCTAAAAAGATTTGTATCGCCTAACCATCTCTTGACCTTGGTTTAGATGAATTTACTCATCTCCTCTCGAACTCAGAGCGTCGTATTACAATTCCTTATTTTGTTATCTCAGATTAACTATCTCGATTAGGGCTTAAGATAATTAGATAAAGGTTTGTAGTTTTAAATTACTGTTGTTATTTTCTATTCCTAATATATACCTCTCTCTTGATAAAGCCTAGAATATAAGCAAGATCCTAATGTTGGCCGCCATCAAGAAAGCAATCAAACATAAGGAAAAACCAATGCATGCAAGAACGTCCGTTTAGAATGACTTCACACATAACCTGCTTCATTAATTCATCATGGTTCCCATAACTATAGTTATGGAGTTTAGCTACTCATGATTGTAAGCACACAAAAAGGTTCAATAAATGAAAGCATAATTTTGAACTTAAGAGAATAAGATGACAAACTGAAATCTCAAATTGATTAAAACACTAAAAACTAATAAAAATGACACCAAGATCCATAATCTATCTTAGAACCTCAAAAGTAATGTAAGAGTGTGTAAAATAATAATATAACATCAAAAGGAGTATTTATAGATACAAAAAAATTCTATCCTAAACTGTGCAGGAAAAGTAGGTCAGTGGCATCCACGACACATCGATTTGGTCGTGGATCAAACCCACAAATTGTGGCTCTCGATTATGGGAATCATATCTAGCTTTAATCTTCAGTACTCGACTCACACCTTCCACCAATGAGTCATGGGTTAGAGTCATGAGTTGTGGGTGAACTCATAGAGTTCAGACTTCACTTTCAGCTGTGGAACTTCCGATCACAACCCCGCTCACTGGTTGTAGGTCTCACCCAAGAGTTATGGCTCGATTAGTGGGTCAACACTTCAGCATAGTTTTCATCCTTCTTTATTATTTTTTCCAATAAAACCCATTTCCTTGCACAATAAACACAAAACACATTATATCCAAAAAGAATACCTAAGTTCCTGCATAATTTCCTTGTTTTATGCATTAAAAATGCCATAAAATCATGGAATATCAAAGTCGAGGGTCTTATGAAAACAACCTCTCTTCCTGCTCGGGGTAGTGGTAAGGTTTGTGTAAAATTTACCCTCCCCAGACCTCACTCATGGGATTATACAAGGTATGTTATTGTTTTTATTGAATAGAAAAACTTTCATAAAAAATGAATAAATGGCAAACTTCACCACACATATTTGCAACATGGTCAAATAGATGTAGTAAAAAGTAAAAGCAAACTAAATACAAACAATATATTAGTAGATTTCAACACTAATATCCACTATCTTCATACCATCATTGTTTCAAATTACAATTCAATAATCTAAGAGACTCATTCGAGTACCTCATCTCAACGGTTAACTCGAACTATTCTACACACAACTTAACTGCTCTAAGAAGTGAAACTCATATCTTGTTACAACATCTCACCAATATTTCACTTCTAACACAGAATAGAGACTATTATAACTTATTAAAAACACTTCTATTGCCAAACTAAAATCAACATCAAACAGTTATCTAAACCCAACTTGATATCATTCAATTGCTTATTTTTTATTTGCTTTCTCCTTCTTGCTTTTTGTGATTTTCAAGATCCATGGATGTGCAAAAAGATTTATCTCCCAATTGATTGCAATGTTGCGTATACTACTTGATTTTTACCTCCCTTAGGTTACAACTCACTTTTCCTTGTGCAAGCCAATGTCTTTAAGGATACCTGCTAGAATACACCTCTTTACCAGAATAAAAAAATCCTTTTCACTTAGAATTCTTTTTTTTCCTTTAGTTTAGAATTTTGTCTTCTTTTCAATACATTAATTAAGCATTCCTTATTTAAACAAAGTACTTTACTGCATGTCACTTCACCAAATTTACCATCCCCACAATAATCAACAATCTATTTCATAGTTAACATGAACCTGGTTCACAGGTAGATCATCACAACCATAATCCCCATAGCTCCATGAATCTACATGTTCTTCCTGACTCGCCATGTTCTCTTTTCTTTATGATGAAAAATAATATACAACTTCACAAACATAATCCTTGCATCTCATAAAAAATAATGCAACTAACTTCATTTTTTTCTCATCAATGAAAAAACAAAAGAAGTAGATAGCATAATACAGAGAATACAAACAAGTACACCACCACAATTAAAGCAATAATCAATTCAAAGATATTAACTAACCAGTAACAAGAAGAAAAATAGAGAATAAAACAAAAAACAAAAAACAGAGTAGTGTATTGACATATCAAGCACTATTTATACTAAACAAAAATGATCAAGTCTGAGCATTATCCAAAAAAATTACTAGAGGGAACAAGACCAGGGGTTAGGGACTAAATAGAGGGTGGTGGAGGAGTAGGAATTCACCTAACCAAAGACATCATCATCTCAAAGCGCTTGTCGATATTAATTTGGTCATCCAAAAATTTTTCATCAACATGAGTATTGTCGAACTGGGAAGCATAGAAATCCTATCGAGGTGCAAATATTTAACCCTCTAAAGTTAGAGCATGAGCTTGTACAAGCTAAAGTTCTGTGAGAGGATTTGTTATAGAATTTTTCTCTAAGCTCCATTTTCTCCAAACCCATATTCATCCAAAGTGGATGCTTGGAACATCTCGTGCTTGGTGCAAGCTTTACCATTACCATAAGGGGCCTTGAAACAAGCAAAGATACTGGACAAGAAGTATCTATAAGAATTCCATTATCACCTCAATCAATATTAATCACCCATGTCATGTTCTTAATCATTAACTTAGGCAAATTGACATGTTCATGAGAATCCATAGCTTTCATAAGGCACAAGTCGCATCAACCCACCTCATGTCGAGGTTTAGATCAATGAAGAAATACTTTCTTAACCGATTCAAACAATAATTGAGTATGGAGTATCATAAAAAATTTCCATACATACTTAAAAGAAGAAGAATCCTCTCCCTGAGAGAACTTTCCAATAAGCTGTAACTCCCCGCAACTGGGTCCCGAAACGTCACACGATGCTTAAGGCTACAAATAGCCCCAAGTTAACCCTTTGAGCCTTATATTTCATATATTAGCTTACTTAGTGATAAAATACATGAACTCAACACTGTGACATCATAAAATGAGATATATGAATGAAATACTTGGTCTGAACAAACTACAACTCAAAGAAAATGTCAAAGTGTTGATAATCTGATAACTAGTCTGACAAACCTCTACTACTCCAAACTAGAGAGCCATTGGGACAGGTCCCCAAATGAATCATACTCAACTAATAAGAATTAAACAGCTACTAAATAAAGCTAGAAGTCTAAGAATAACCGCTCCTCGAAACATGAGGACTCACCATAACTGATATGTAGATAGGAGTGCTAGAAAGGTTCACTGGTGAGATAGAGACTGAGCATCTGAACCTACATTACGAGAATATATAGCACACAGACAAAATATGTGGGTCAGTACTTTGGGAATATACTGAGCATATGGGGGAGTGTGCAATTAAAATAATAAATAACATAAGCTTTTATATAAAACATGCATAGTGTAAAACGTACTCACATAGCTTGAAATAAATATATGCCACAAGAGTCATAAATCATCATGCTTTTACTTAAAACCTCAAATTATCATGACACCTAAAATTATTAGGACCATAGCTTTCAAAACACTTATACTTTCAAAACTTTGTAACTTTAAGACTAAAACTCTTTGAAACTTGGAAGACTTTAGAACTTTGAGAACTTTAGAAAGTTAGGGAGTTTTTCTTAACCAACATAAACTATATGAGCTACATGGAGTCCAATGTCTTATCGACGTTGGGGAGAGCTGTTCTATCCTTGCCATCGAATAAAACCTTAACTTTAGTGATTACTATCTTAACCCACTTGGGGTATATCAAGAACCTATAGGGGCACGTAGTTCTGGGGCTTGAGACCTCGGAATCAAGCCCAACTCGGTACTAAATACTACTCCCTTACTTATCTCAGAACTTTAGAAAATCTACCTTAAAACAATTCAACAACATATATATATATATATGTATATATATATATAATGGGAGCCAAAATACATCCCCTTTACTTCAAACTCAAGAATACGAATTTCTATCTTAACTTACAATCAAAAATCACTTCTTGATATTCTTTAAAAATCTCTAACATCTCATTCTCAAACTCATTCTTTAACCATAAGGTTTAATTCACAACAATAGGACTTGAAATTCTCAAAACATGATATAGACGTTGAATTATGCAACTTAAATCATAAATTGACAATTTAAACCATTAATATGCATAATAATATTACAAGTCAAAGCTTGGGTAAGACATAGTTTCATAAAAAAACTCACAATACAATAACAAGATTGGAATTCTCCATGAAATTATGAAATACTTTACGAAAATATTTAACTCTTAGGCACAAGAACCAAAGGGTATTCTTGTTCAAAACCACTTACCTTAAACTTAGAGCATTTGGATGACTTCAAAAATTTCAAAAGGTTATTCATCAACTATTGGGTGTCCCTTATATCCCTCTTAATGGGGAATTCATATATGTAAGAATTATAGAATTCTCACGGTTGAATCTCTACATAATTAGGTTTTTATATTGAAACCCTAACCTTGTGGTTGAAGGTGTGTTGAGAATTTTGAGATGTTTAACTAAAGAGAAATAGAAGAAAATACATTCTCTGAGGGTTATAAGTCGTGGGAAGTGCAGGAAAAAGACCAAAATACCCTTACTAAACCGCTTCTCAATTGCTGAAAATCTAAGGCTGACGACATTTGTGATAGGCCGTCAGACTTGTGATAAGTCATCACAAATGTCATCACTGGGGGGCAGGAACTGATGGATTTCTATCTAAGGCTGACGATATTCATGATAAGTCATCACACTTGTGATAACTTATCAGAAATGTCATCACTAGGGGTGGAAATTTGCCTAAGGCTGGTGACATTGGTGATAAGTCGTCACACTTATGACAACTTATCACAAAATATCATCACTGGGGGTGAAAATCTACCTAAGGATGATGACATTGGTGATAAGTCATCACACATGTGTTAACTTATCACAAAATGTCGTCAGTTATTTTTCCAGGCTGACGTGCTGGAGTAAAATGGGAAAAACTTTTTGTTCCGGTATCGGAATCAGGCAAAATTGGTATCATTGAAAGCTAACTCAATTATGTATCCGTTGGTGGGTCATGAGCTGAGAAATTTATAGTATAATAAGAGATATGCTTTTGTGAAGTAGACTATACCAATATATATCTCAAGAATTCAATCGGCAAGGAATATTTTTATTCATCTAATAGCTAGGACACTTTTGAGGCCCTAATACTCATCAAGCTAGATCATGTAGATACCAAATCACTAACTTTATTTCTAACGAGCTTTAAACAAGGTTCTACTATTAGTTGAAATTCTTGGTGTATTACATAAGAGTTGCAACATATGTTGTATTAATGCCACAAGTTTAGTAACTAGCCACCAAAATTATCAAAATTCAGATAATGTTAGTAGCATCCAACATAATAGCAACCCCTTAAAGCTAGTTCTAAGTACTCATTCCTCAACCATGGTTAAATTCAAGTAAAAGGGCACCACTTTATCCTAATAGAGTGAAGTTAAAGTCCACGCGAACAAGTAAACCCATTGCTAAAACTCCAACATATCCAAAACACCAACTACAGTCGGATGTGAGGAGACAGTGGGATCAAGAATTTGACCTTTTAAAACTTTTTTATTAGCAAAATATTTCATTAGACCAAGATCAAGAAACTTTTGCAAGGTTTTAGTGAGCTTTACAGAGAGTGGAGGAAGAACCAAGTTCCGGGACTAAAGTATTTTAGGACATTCATGAGATAATGGAAGTTTGGAAGAGTCTTTGGAGTTAGAAGGAGCCATGTTCTCATTAAAGTTATCATCAACACTGATAGGTCAAATACAGTAGAGGAAGTAGCATCCATATTACCTTTGAATTTTTGGTAGCCTTTGTAGACATAGCTAAGGTGGCTTTGTACTTGCTGCGAGTTACTCAACATGGAGGAGCATCTTTTGGGTCAAATTTGGAGCGGAAGGGACATTTTTTAGAGGGCACAATAGAAGATGGGGTTTTCTCACCTTGCTTTTTCCCTGAGAGAAATTAAACTAGCATCAATGGGAATATTAGTATTTGAATATAATGCAACATCATCTGGAGTGCAACCAATATTATCACCCATTACCATATTTTCACCAAGAGGCAAAAAGTCCTCCAAAACAAAAGTCATTCATTACCAATGGGATTATGTTTTTCCCATGAGACCATGCCGATGGAAAGGAATATGGAACAATGGATTGACAGTAAGTTTTGGGAAAAAGAATTTTGAGGGTTAGGGTGTGAGAGAGAGATGTGGGGGATGGTACAACATTCTAGATTTGGGTGATGGTAGTTATGGGCATAGAGGCAATGGGGATGTCAAGCTCATAAAGAGGAGAATTAAACATAGGGTTGGTTTGAGGTGGTAACGACACATCATCATCAGAATACTCTACTAACAATAGAGGGGTGGGTTCCATTGAAAGGGACAAGGAGAATATGAAGATGTTGGGTCTTTTTAGACCAGGAAAAGATGAAAATTTTTTTTATTTATAGAGGAGTGTTGGATAAAAAGTAGTGTGAAGGGGAGATGAAATATCTTGCTAATTATTTTCTATTTTAATTTTAAAATAGAAATAAAAGAGGTATTATGGAAAAAGAGGCAGTTTTGGTTTGATTTTTAGGGTCCACAATTGAAGAGACTAGATTTTGGGCACCCAAATTGGTGAAATATTGTGAGGAATAGGAACCAGGTTTTTACTAAGGCTCAAATAATTTGTCATATTTTATATCAAACCACATACAATACATGACTAGATGGTACATACCTTGCAGGTTAATAGTTTTGGTCCATCTCTATCCTCAGTTGCTTTGAAAGCTAAGGGTATTACCAGTGAACCTATCTAGCCTTTTACTTTAATGTCTAGGGTGTGTACCTATATAGATACACAACTAAGCTAGTTAAGCACAAGCTGGTGTTTTTAATTTTTTCTAGCCAAAATGCTGAAGGAAAAGACCATGACATTAGTTCATAGTTAACAGACCAAGCTCCATTCAATTATTTTCAAAGTTCTCTCTGATAAAGGCCTTAGCAAATATATCTTCTATTTGATCCTCAGTTTTATAGAAGCAGACTTTAATATTTCCTTTCTCAATATTTTCCCTCAAAAAAAGGTGTCGTAGATCAATATGCTTTGTCCTCTTGTTATGAACCAGGTTCTTAGCCATATTCATGGGACTTGTGTTGTCACAAATGAATAGGATATACTCAATATTTATATCATAGTCCTCTAATTATTTTTAATCCATAATAATTATACAAAATGAGAGTTAGCCTCAACATATTCATCTTTAGCTATGGAAAAGGTAACAGAATTTTGCCTCCTTATGGACCATGATATTAGGAACGAGCCCAAAAGGTGAGCCTTCCCAAAAGTTCTTTTACAATTAAATAAGTGTTCAACATAGTCCCTATTTGCATACCCTACCAGGTTTAATAAATTTCCACAAGGGTACCAGAACACCAACGTTTGACTTTCCTTGATGCATCTTAGAATACACTGAATAGATTTTGGATGTGATTCCATAGGGTTTGATTAAATCCTAGCACATAAAACAACATTCAACATGATATCTGGATGGCTTGTTATGAGATACAAAATTTAACCTATCATTCCCCGATTCCTAGTCTTTGCAATAGGCATTCCAGACTCATCAAAATCCAGCTTAATGCTAACATTAATGGGAGTGTCATTTGTATTTACATTAATCATATCAAACTTGTGAATCAACCCCTTGAGAAATAACTATTGATAAATGGAGACCTCTTTATAAGTCTGTTTAATTTGAAGATCATGAAAAACATGAGCTCACCCATCATACTCATTTCAAACTCTCCACTCATCATCTCAAAGAATTCCTCACATAAAGCTTCATCTTTGACACTAAATATAATATCATCCACATACACTTATATAATCAAGAGACTTCTTCCTCTTATTTTGGAAAATAATATTTTATCTATTTTTCTTCGAGAATACCCATGGTTAAGTAGAAACTAACACAACTTGTCATACCATGCTCTAGATGCTTGTTTCCAACTATAAAATGCTCTGTCCAACATGTAGATATATTCAGGATGGTCATAACTTTGAAAACCTTATGGTTGATAAATGTAGACTTTCTCCTAAAGATACCTATAAAGAAATGCACTGTTAACATCAATTTGGTACAAACTAAGCCCATATGAGTAGCAAATGCTATGAGCAACAAAAATACCTCTATTTTTTCCATATATACAAAGGTTTCTTCATAGTTAATGCCTTCCTCTTGGTTGTATTCTTGAAAAATTAAACTTGCCTTATTTTTTATTATTTCACCTTGGTCACCCAATTTATTTTGAAACACTCATGTAGTTCCAATAACAGTTTTATTTGGTGGCGCAGGAACTAGGTTTCAACTCTTCTATCATAGCTATAATCCAATCATCATCCAGTAATGCTTCCTTAATATTCTTAGGTTCCACCAAGGAAACATAAGAAGAAAATTCCCATAAGTTTTTCAATTTTGATCTAGTTTGCATATCAGAATCTATAGGAATAAAAATATTTTCCATAGGATGTGAGTTCTTATGCTTCCAATTTTGGACTTAGATCTTTGTCCATCATCTGATAAAAAAGAACCTTGTACTTGTAAAATTGTATTTCTAATTTCATTAAGTTCTTTATTTGTTCTCCTATCACTGGTAACTCCTCAACAGTGTGAGATTACCCATTGATACTTCTAGGATGATCATTTTTTGGAACTACTTGAGAACAAGTCCTCTTTGATTTTGGGAGCCAGATTCTTTTAGTTTTAAAACTTCATGATCAACATCATCATCCCTAATAAGTACAAGCCATTCCTTGTCAATTTGTATGTCTTTCTTACTTCAACATGATTTGTTCTTTTATTCAGCACTTAATAGGATTTACTCTAAGATGAGTAACCAAGAAAAATTCCCCCATTATTTTTGTCTTCAAACATCCCTAGGGGTTGTTTTCCATTGATGTGAACAAAATATGTACACCAAAAGGCCCTTAGATGTGCAAGGTTTAGTTTTCTGCCTTTTAGAAACTCATGATAGTTTTGTCAAGGAAAGGATAAACCATGCATCTATTCAGAAGGTAGAATGTGTGCTTACAGCTTCAAACCAGTATCCCATTGGAAGACCACTAGCAACCTACATTATTTTTGCCATGTGTTCAAAGGCTCTGTTATTTCTTTCTACATACCCGTTTTATTGTGGGGTGCTAAGGGCTGGAAAATTATGGTCTATTTCACATTCAGTACAAAATTCAAGGAATTTTGGGTTCTCAAATTTAGTATCATGGTTAGACCTGATGCTCATGATTTTAGATTTTAATAATCACAAGTAAATCAAATATATCATTCTTAGACATAAGAAAGAGAATAAAAGTGAATCTTGTATAATCATCAACAATGATAAACACGTACTTTTTTCCTCCTCTACTCTGAACTCGCATGGTACAGATAGATCCATTAGTATAAATTCAAGGGATATAGAAGTACTTATGATTTTCTTATGATTGAAACATGATCTTACATGCTTTCTTCTCACACAAGCATCGTACACAATATCCACATTGGATTAAGTCTTAGGCATGCCAAGAACCAGGTCTTTAGCAGTCAGTTTGTTCAATTGAGAAAAACTAGTATGTCCCAATCTTTTATGTCATATAAAGTTGATTTCAGCAACTTCATTAAGCACATAAGATTGTTTCCATGAGATTCCATGATTCCTGCCTTGTATACATTTTTATAAATTTTTTATTTTAGTATTAGGTTCCCAGTCTTTAGTAACAAGACATTCAACAGAAGTTAATATCACATTATTTCCCTTGTCGCACATCTAAGACACACTTAGCAGATTGTGTTTCAGACCTAGTAAATGTACATATTCTCAATTTCATGAGAGTAAAACTTTCAACCCTTTCCAATTCCAACTATAGCACCTATTTTTCTATTTCCAAAACCTACACTTCCCCCTTGGAAGTCCGTGAGTGAGAGGAAATTTTCATATATCTTACATTCGCACTGTCCAGATACCAAAGCTTATTTCTTCCCCTCACCTTTACATTCACAAACAGTCGGACTTTATATTTTGGCACCCATATTCACTAGGGTCTATTTTTATGGAAAAATGGATGAATCAAGTTTCTACTGGCCCAAGCAGACAATCTGGATTTGAGAACCTAGTTTTGAGAAGGTTGTTGTCAGGTGTTCTTACAACAATTACTATTCAAAATCCCTTTAAATTGAGTCTGGCACTAATTTTTGGGGTGACCAGTTCTACCATAAGAGTAAAAAAAAAATTCCTGAGAGACACCTGTCTCTTGTTTAGGATACTTCTTCTTTCGATATACCAAGTCGTATTTGCTAGTATACCGGCTTTCTTGAATTTATAGCAACACATGTGAGGACCTAGTCTATTTAACGTGTCGGTCCAAATAAAGTTTTATTTTATTGAGGTTTTCCTACAAAATTCTATTATTTTTAGTTGTGGATTGAAGATTTGTAGTTAATTTCTTAACATTTTCTTTTAATACGATTTGAGAGATATCAATTTCACTTTTATCTTTAAAAAGTGAGTGTCGCACTCTATTTTTCTTGAGAAATTAGGATTCGATATGACAACTCTTTTTAGGATTGTTTAAAAGAGAAAAGTCATCACCTAATGAATTAAAGTATATTAGGGCACCATTCTAGGCTAATTACGAATCATTTAATTCATCTATTTTACTAGGAATCTAGTAAAGTTCAAGTTACCTCAAAAATAAGGTGTTAAGCACCTTTTGTGGTCAATAAATATAGGTCCTGACAAAATTCATATGTTACGTGGGAATTCTACGTGATAAACAAAGGTTAATTTTTTTATTGACTTACTATTAACTAAAACAACAACAACATACCACTATATTCCCACCAAGTGGGGTTTGGGAAGAATAGGTATACGCAGTCCATATCACTACCTCAGAGGTGAGGTAGAGAGGTTGTTTCCACTACAACACCAACTCTAGATAAAATAATCTATTGTAAAAGGAAAAGATACAATAGAAAAAATTTCAAGCACTATATTTTTGGCTCTCTCATTTTTGAAATGTCAATTTTTGACTTAAATTGTGTCTAGGCATGTGAATGGGGTATCTCGGGAGAGTTTTAGAATTTTTGAATGAGGTTTGGGATGGTTTTTGTTCACAGAAGTAGTGATCATCTATGATATTCCCATGTCACAGAGGCTACACTCTATGATAGCTAAGTTGACACGAATAATAATCTCCACTTTTAGCAGTATGCTATGGAGGTTAGCCTCCGCAATAAGATTTGAGCTACGCTGCTATGTAAAATCCAGAAAGTTTTTATTTTAATTACTTGAGATGAGAGGTATTAGGTTATTTTCACCTATGTATGGCCCTTAAGCATAATATAGCCTATTTTTTTCAATTCTAAGAGATTAAAATCCCCAATTCCACTCTCAAACTCAAAACCCCTAAGTCATCTTAAGGGTTTCATTGTACGATCATCTTTCAGGTTTCAAGCTCTGAATTACTTTCCAAATCACGTGTGTCTAAGGGTTTTACCTCTTTTCCTATATTTTTATTTTCTTAATGGCATGAAAATTGGTTTATTATTCATGGTTTGGATGTTTGGTTTTGAAATATGCATTGAAGGTTTTGGATATAAATTGCTTGAATGTTTTTCCATGGTTTTTATTGATTTATTATGCATGAATTATTTGTTGGTACACTTGTTGAGGTGCATGGGAATGGTGAATAAATTTAGGGGTAAAATAGATTCCCCAAATAATTGGTTTTGGTAAGGAAATTGATAATAACCTTGACCCACTTGCATAATTAGTTTTGCAGTATGAATTTTCCATTTGGTTTGGCTATTCTCTTTGAAACTAATGCATTGCATAAACAGCAAAATAGTTAAGAATAGTTTTGAAAAGCTTTTGGGGTACAATGGAATCCACCAATTTGATTTTAACAATGGAGTCTGGGGTACAAAGGCTCCCCAAGGTAATGACTTAATTACATTTGCTTGCAAGCTATAGTCGGTATGATGATACCACTTAATGATAACTTAATGATTGACTCCTTAATGTCATAGTTAGGTTTTGTTTTAAATATTTTAATTGGGCTTAAAGGGGGTTGTGTAGCTAGGTATGGAAGATCGATGTCCTAAGGGAACTGATAATAGAAACTCACGTTTACCAACGTGAGGGTCGGTCTTAATGACTGTGTGATTATGTTACTATATATATATATATATATGTATATACATATTTGTATCATGGATAGTGAAAAGTAATAATTCTTAGGCCTTTTATGGTACCTCTAGTTTGTGCGACTTAAACACACTAAGGCCCTTTCAGTAGGGGGAACATAACCCATATAGCCCATGGGTGCTGATTTATGATGGTCAAGATACATAATCCAAGTTAAGGTTTTAAAGTTCATGCTAATCCTTATTCCCTTTCCTGATATGTGATATATATATATATATATATTGCATATAGTGTTATGCACTTATTTTAATAGTTTTGGTATTATGGATCATTGTATTATTTTATCCTTTATCCCAAAGTTACATGCTAATGCTCCAACTTCTAACCATCTTCAGATGTAGTATCCCCATGCGATGTTGGAACCACCCATATTTCTACACCTCATACACAGTGACTAGGTGATCGTAGGATAGTTCGTAAGTTAGACTAAAGTGGTGAGATTCCATCCTTTGGAAGGACCCATATCATGCTATAGGTTTCCTTATCTATTGACTCTCTATTTTAGATTTTTTTTTTGCGTATGGTCTGGGGCATGTCCCGACCAGATTATCTTTAGTTTTGTTAAAGGCTTTATTGGACATTACTATCGACATAGAAATTATGCTTGGTTATTAGTATTGGTTATTGGTTGGTGGATGTTGGATATTTATCTACCAAAGATTCTTTGAGCTTTCTTATCATATCGTGTTTTATATTTGAAATTTATCCACTACTAAGTGTACTTGGTTCTATTGGATTGGCTTAGAGAGTGATCTTAAGTCCATAGTGGACTGGAGACACCCGTCATGGCTAGGCCCTAGTTTGGGTCATGACAAAGTTGGTATCAAAGCAAGGTTCATGGTCAATTGGGTGTTCACAAAGTCGTGTCAAGTAGAGTCTTTTTTATGGGTGTGTAGTCTACCATACTTATAAGGTAAAGGCAACGAGGAATTTATAAATATTTCCCTTTCTTATTATCTTATTTTCACGCTATAGATTCTAAGGTCTTGGATCCCACAAAATCTTGTTTATTTTCCTTTTAGATCTTGGCACCCTAATAATCTAAAGCTGATTGAAAATCATTTGTCCTCCCTGAGGACATTGTGAGTAGTTCTCTTCAAACATAAGGGTTACAGATCCCATCAAGGTTTGCTAATTTTTATTGCCCATATAGAGTTCCACCTATCTCTACTGATCCTTCTCCAGCTGGTGGCACTCGTACTTAGCCAGCTTAGGGAAATATTACTAATGTTGAGTTTCATCAATCCATTCATTTGTTGACCCATTTTGTTCCATCTTATTCACATCAAATGGGTTTTGCTTATATTTTAGGAGTTCATCTGAGGCCACTAGAGTTGGCTAGTTTATATGGTTGTGTCCTCCAACTTCATTGGTGCTAAGGTTGAGGAGAATCCTCAAGGTTTTATAGATGAGATAGAGAAGATCATCTGGGTCATGCATGCTACTGATGTAGAGGGCATGGAATTCATTGTATATTAGTTGAAGGATATAGCGTACCAATGGTACAAAGAGTGGGAGAAGCATAGGGCTTATGATGCTGAGTATACTTTGTGGGATGATTTCTCAAGTGCTTTTATTGATAGCTTCTTTTCTCAGGAGTTGAGGGAGGTGAAAGCTAAGGAGTTTGTGAACTTGAAGTAAGGCAGTCTGAAAACTCTAGAAAACCTTTCCACAACAAAATATGAAAATTGGAGTCTTTGGCCACCTATGGTGCCACTTCCCGGCCGTCGGTGGAACCAAAAGTCTGTAGGTGGCCCCATGTAAGTAGTGGGGTCTTCAAAACTTCTGTAGGATCTCTAAACTTTAAATTATGGAACTTACTCTAGCACCTATGGGTCTTAGGTGGTACCTACGAGTTGTAGGTGCTCTATAGTACGTACTTGGGCCAAAATTTCAACTTTTGAATCTCTAAAACTCAACTCCCTAGCACTTTTTTAGAGCTAATTCCACGTAGGTAGTACCTATGGGCAGTAAGTTCCCATGTTGGTGTTCCAAATCTTCAGTTTTCACTTCTTTTATGTTGTTTAGTTCCCAAAACCTGGCTTCCTACAAAACACAACACAGAAAACCTCATATCTACCCAAATAACTAAAGTAACTGCACATTTTTTTAGTTTTAAACACAGAACGAGCTATGAAACCATAACAGATCAGACACTTCTATCGTTGCAACATTAGTTTGGCAATAATCCACTAAAGTTTTTTTATAACTCTTGTCTCAGCTATAGTATTGTAATTCCCTGCATTTTTGGGCTAGAATTTCAATCATTGTTTCTTCATATATAAACCTAAAACCAAATATTCATATGTAAAAATAAGTTTCATGATCATTTAATTAGTGTTTAAAGTGCTTTTAATTTGAATAATGTTCATATGAAACACTTAGAGCAAAGTAAAGTTAAGAACTTTTATTATCGACCAAATTTTTATATTTGATCCTCCAAGGGTAAACTTTGAATGTCTATAACTTTTGGAATATATGGAATTTTCGATCTCAAGCCCACCAAATTTAAGATAATTGATTCTTCTTTCCAACCCCACCAAATTTAAGATAATTGATTCTTCTTTCCAACCCCACTTATTTTGCCTTAATCTGATATCCGACCTAAAAGTTATAAGCATTTTCATGAGGAACCAGTAAGGTTGGGCGATAAGGGCATGGCATACCCCTATTTCCAAAGATGCTAAAACCCGTATTTCTTTTCAGTTTTTAAGGGTAAACTAGTCATTTATATCCTAAATAAACCTATAACTAATACTAACGTGATTTCATCATCCCATAACCCCAAATACACAATCTCTCTCCTTCCAAACACTTAAGAACACCAAATAAGGGTTCTTCTCCAAAAATTTAACTTCTAAGTTTCTTCACAATGTTTTCCCACCAACTTCATTATTAGTGGTTTGGTAAATGAATTCAAGTATTCATATAAATTCTAAGCTAGGGCTAAAGCTTTAAAGTTAAGGGTTCAAGCTTTTATCCGAATTCCTTTTATCAAAAGTTCTTTCTACTGCTCCTAACCCTAAACCCTATAGCTGGGAAGAATTTGATTTCCATGGACACCACCTCTAATGGGTCTAACCCACAAATAATACAAGGATAATATAAATGAGCTGATGATAAATAATGAACCATATATTGTTACTAATACACTGAACTATGTAGAGAAGTTAAAGGCCAAGATTATTC
>NC_061121.1:149058784-149147335 GCF_002878395.1 Capsicum annuum | reverse complement strand
TACTAATACACTGAACTATGTAGAGAAGTTAAAGGCCAAGATTATTCACAATAACATACCTAGGGTTCCTCCTAAACCCGTGGTCATGTTACAAGGAGAACCTAGTGTAATGTGGAATTCATCAGAGGTTAGAAGCCTAATAATTCAATATAATTTACAATATGCTATAATTTGGAAATTCCTTTATGGTAAAGAAGATATTAAGGAATTGAGAAGATCGATCATAGGTCAATATGTCATAAAAGTAAAATGCACTATAGGAGTTCTATTTACCAAGCGTATACTTATTAGATTTGAAGGATTAGAAGATTATGTGAACCTATTATCAACTACTGCATATTATATTAAGGATAAGGAGATATACTTGTAGATCAGAACATTGAAGTGAGATCCACGATTTGATCCAGATGCAGAAACTATAATTAGAGTATATAACGCACCGAGAATAGTACCCTTGTAAAATTTCCTTGGTTTTGGACTTTTTGACTTGGTAAGACTCAAGGGTACCAATTGTACCCTTGGATATAAGTTGAGGAAGGGTTTGATAGTCTACTCATACACTAGGCATTGTATTTGGTTTATATTCAACCCAAGATTCATCAATGTATGATTCGTATAGAAAGATATGAGGGAATCAAGGCCTAGTCATATGTTGTCTTAGGTGTGGTCTTATGGAATCTGTCTATGGTACGAGATGTGGTTACGGTTTGGTATACCACTCGTAACCTAAGGTATGAGTTAGGGTGATGTGAGTGGTACTAAAGCTAGTGTGTAGGGTCTTGGCAAGTTCTTGGGTATGAGTTAGGGTACCACTCGCACCCTAGGGTACAATTGACATGGATAAGTCGTACCCTACAATGAGGCTTGATTTAATTTTAAGTCAAGGGTAGTCCAGACATTTCCTAATTCAAATCCCTTATACCCTCACATTATATAACCCTTGGTGGCCTCTAATAATACTTGTTAAAGGATGGAAACACTCCAAATACTCTCTCAAACTTACTATTGAAGATTGGAGGCTAGGGTTTCTTCTTGTGTTCTTCAAAAGGCCCAAGAATAATGTTTCTCTTTGAAATCTTCTTGTATAAGGCGTGTTTTCTTCCCTTATTGTTAGTTCCAACTAAAGGCATGTGTATTGTGTTTTAAACATTGATTTATTAATCATGAATGGTAGTTTTCGAAATATATGTTGAGGGTCTTGATGCATATTGTTTGGTATTGGTCTAAACTATTTTTTTTACATATTTTTGGTAACGGTTTGTATATATGAGTAGTTGTTGGTTATAGTTTAACAAATGGGTCATGGGTTACCCTAATTATGATGGTTTATGCTCTGTTTTTGGTCTTGGTAAAGGTATGCCCTGAACATATTTGGTAAAATGCCTAAAAGAATATTTTTACTCATTATTGAACTTTCATTGGAACTTTTGCATGGCTTGGATTGGTAATGGATATCTAAATAGATTTGTATGGTTTTACATAGTTTAAATGGGTTCAATGATATAAATGCTTTAAAAGCTTGGAACGGTTTAAAATGGTTGAATGGTGTGCATGGTTTTGGAATGGTAATGGTTGGTTTAAATGAAAACCTTATGGGTACACGTGAATTCCCCAAGTGAACGAAAATGGTTTGAGTAATGGTTATGGTTTAAATGATCATACATATGGGATACATGGGTGTAATGCCCCGAATCTGGTACTCAGAATGCTATACGGTGCTCATGACCTCAAAGGACCACAAGGTAACCCATGACTAATATCTATACCTGAACACCGCATAATATACTATATAAATGTAGAAATAGTAGGTTGGAACATGCCATAAGGTTCAAAACTTATAAACATCTGATAAAACCATATTTGAATAATGTGGAACAACAATACCAAAACTGAAACAATGTCTTAAAATATCTAGTATGAAAACATTGTACTCTGAAAGCCTCTAAACTGTCTGAATAAGGAGTTGATGGGACATGTCCCCAACTAAATTCAACTACCAAAATAAACTAAGTAATGAAGAAATAAAGTAATGATCATGTCCTCAAAGGATGACGACTCACTGCTAACTCTGACTGCTAAAACTGAAATGCTACTGATGCTCTGGAGCTCGTGCTTCTGAACCTATGATATAAAACACCGTAGCGTAAATGTGTCGGTACATTTTAATGTACTAGTATGCAAGTGAGGTAGGCTGAATACAAAAGGTTTAAATACATGAACAATGCTAACTGACTGAATAACTTGAACCTGAGAATACATACATGAATAAGCTGTGACTGAATTTGTGATGGTACTGACTACTAAGTATAATTACTGATAGCATGAGCCACTAATAACTAATATAATTGATACTGAGCGACTGTATCTGTCAGTCTAGGTTCTGATGGAACTAACTAAGTTCCGTACTATTCTGAGTGGACCGTATCTCACAGTCCTAAAATTCTGAAGAACTATCTGATTTCTACTACTGAAACTGAGTCTGTAATTTTAACTGTGGGAAGTATTCATATAATCGACATGCCCCAAATAAAGTAATATAGCAAGGTTGGGGTCCAATTTGTAACCCCAATTGGAAGGGTGTCAATACCGCGCCACTGGTAAAGACAAGTTGTGGGTGACCCTTATCTTCCAGTGTCCCCAAAAGAGAATGGTGGGACCCTCATCTAACAGTGTTTATCCACCTTATCTATCAGTGTTGATTTCTCAACCTATGCTGGCTACATAGTTTCGGAATGCAAGGATTACTTCTAAGGATCACATCCTCAACTGTCAATGTGTGTCCTCATCCTTTGGTTTACTCGGTACTAAATCCTACTCCCATCTGAATAGACACTAAACACGATTAACTGAACTGTCTAATTTTATTGAGTTTTGTTGACTGATGGAATACTACTGAGATTACTGAAGAACTGATCTTTCTGAGATTACTGAGTTTTTCTAAGTCACATGACTAACTTAATTCTACTGAACATGGCTTGACTGAGGATATCGTGAAAACATGACACTGGATCTAGGCACAAAGCTAAATTATCATCTATTAGATACCTCCAGGACTCGATATAATAATATGTAAATCATGATACAAGACTATAAGCCCAACAATGGCTATATACTCATGATTCATTCACTAAGAAATTTCAACGAACACTTGGGTGTATCACTTGTACATGAATGGGGAATACATAATTGCATACTATATCGTGGCATTAATCTATTCTCATGGACAATTTATCAAACACTTCCACATAAACTAATCATGGCATGGTTTCTACTCTTATTACTTCACATAGGCAATTCATCAAGCACATAATGAACATAGTATATGTAGACAACATTGCACAACAAATAAACATCATTAATTCAATTGTAATTTCACAATTCAAGGGTTTAATCATGGGTTCACATGAATCTACTCATGTAATAACTAATTCCTCATAAAATTTATCACTAAACATGGATTATAATTCAATTGGCCAATATCAACATGAACAAAAGAAACCCCAACATGGGATTCATAAGAATCCATATACTTGAACTGTGAAAAAGAGATTCTTGAGCTTCATAGGTGAAAGGGACCCATGAATCAATAGTTTACATACCTTGATTGTAAGTTTCTTGAAGTTCTTGGAGAAATTCTCGGAATTGGTTTTGATTTCTTGAAAGCTAGGGTTTTGTTTCTTGGGAGAGAATATTCTTGATTTGGGAAAAAAGTGAGTAAATAATGATTTGAAATGTTTTTAGGGATTAAATCCCACACCTGGACGTGTTAAAACCTTGGAAAAATACCAATTTATACCTGGACAAAATATTTATTTTTCATTAAAATTTCCCAATTTGGCAGGATGGCACGACACAAACTATCACGCTACCACTTTGTTTGAGACTTGGAATCTTTGCACAACGCGGAGACATTGTGGAGGTTCACTGGAAAAAGGATAATCATGATTTAGGAACCTTCCGCAATGCGGTGTTATCGCGGAGTCATACTGGAAACTGACAAATGTCAGTTTGGCTTATGGTGTGACATGCCACTGGCTGAAATGATGGTTTTTTATGATTGAAACTTTAAATCGCCATAACTTTTTTCCTGATTATCGGATTTAGGCGAATTTGGTATTAATGGAAAGCTTATTCAACTTCCCACACAATAAAAAGTAGAAATCTTGAAAATTCCACATATATAAAAGTGTTCATTTTAAAATCATGTCTTTGACATCTTCAGGATGAATTTAAGCTAGGTAGAAGTACGGGATATTACAATATCTCCCCCTTGGGAACATTCATCCTCAAATAAAACTGACTGAGATGGGAGAAATGATAGACTGAAGTACATACTAAACATGAATAATTGAAACATGATTTCATGAGTGATATAACTGATAAGCTAAATGTATTATGCTGAATATGCTTATCTGATGCATGAATAATGAATTTATGACTGCATGACTGAATTACTGATGAGATGAGTTTCTCATCAAACTAAACATGCATATCTGATGCATGAATACATGACTGAACTAACACATGAATGCATGACTAACTATGCAATGGTAATTGATGCCAAGTTTATAATGGAATTATGAACAAGAACTGGACACCAATTTGTAACTGAAATAGGAACATAAAACTGAAAGGCTTAAGGAAAGCTGTTACCTTGGGATGAGTTTGAATTAGGGTTGAAGAGGTGAGGATACTTAGTACGCATGTCTTCTTCTGCTTCTAAAGTACCTCCCTCAATGGACTGATTTCGCCAAAGAACTTTACTAGATAGAGTCCTTTGTTCCTCAGTCTAGAAGTCTGATAGTCCAGAATTACGAGTGGAATCTCTTTGAAAAAGAGGTTATTTTAAATATCAATGATCTGAATAGGGACTAAAACTATTGGGTCATATATTCACTTCTTGAGAAAAGAGACATAGGACACTGGATGAAATGAGGCTAGATCTGAAGGCAATTTGAGCCCATAAGCTACTTTGCCAAAGTGACATAGAATTTTAAAGGGACTGACAAATCGGGGACTAAGCTTATCCTTCTTTTCGAATCTCCTCACTCCCTTCATGGGAGAGATTTTTAGATAAACATGATCACCAATCTTGAACTCGAGATCCTTCCTGTCCACATCTACGTAAGACTTCTGTCAGCTCTGAGCAGCCCAAAGTGTTTCTCTGATCAACTAGACTTTTTCTAAGGCATCGAATACTAATTTAGGCCCTATAACTGAGGCCTCACTAACTTTAAGCCAACCGAATAGATATCTACACCTCCTACCATAGAGTGCTTCAAATGGAGCGAACTTAATACTGGAATGATAGTTTTTGTTGTATACAAACTCAATCAAAGGCTAGTGGCCATCCCAACTACCCTTGAAATCAATTATACATACTCGCAGCATATCTTCTAAAGTCTGAATGGTCCTTTCTTCTTGACCATCTATCTGATGATAGAAGGCTGTACTGAAATAAACTTAGGAATACTTTCCAAAAATTAAAGGTGAACTGGGTACCTCTGTCTGAGATAATTGATAATGAAACACCGTGTAATCTGATCAACTCTTTGATGTAGATTTTGGCATAATCTTCAACTAAATAAGAGGTATAGACTGGAAGGAAATGACCTAATTTGGTCATTCTATCTACAATGACCCAAACCGAATTATGCTGCTGATGAGTAAGATGCAAACCCGTCACAAAGTCCATGTTCACTTCTTCCCACTTCCAAGTAGGAATATTGCACTCTTGCATGGACCCACTAGGCTTCTGATGCTCTATCTTAACCTGCTGATATATAGAGCACTTAGCCATAAACTCTACCACATCTTTCTTCATCCTACTCCATCAATATATCTCCCGCAAGTCGCGGTGCATCTTTATAGCCCTTGAATGAATAGAGTAGTGTGCACCATGCACTTCTACAAGAATTTGCTGCCTCAAGTCATCTACACCTGGAACACACAGACGACCCTGACAATGTAATACACCTTCTCCCCCTTGGGAGAAAACCTATACCTTCTGATCTTTGAATGACTCTTTCAATATTACTAGACTGGGATCTCTATCTTGCTTTTCTTTTACCTCAGAAACTAGAGATGATTCTGAACTACACTGAACCCATATATCACCCTCCTCTATATCGACTAAGAGAATACCTAGTCTGGCAAGCTGATAGAATTCCTGAGCTAACTTCTTCTTACTGTCCTCAACATAAGAAACACTACCTATAGACAGTCTACTGAGAGCATCGTCCACTATGTTGGCCTTGCCTAGATGATAAAGGAAACTCATGTCTTAATCTTTCAAGATCTCTAACCACCTTCTCTGACGAAGATTGAGATTTTTTTTAGAAAAGACATACTGAAGGCTCTATGATCTGTGAACACATCTACATAAACTCCATATAGATAATTCCTCCAAATCTTTAAGGCAAATACTACGGCTGCTGACTCAAGATCATGAGTAGGATAATTCTTCTCATGGGGTTTAAGTTTTCTGGAGGCATAAGCTATGACCTTACCATGCTGCATGAGAATACAACCCAAACCTACTCTTGATGCATCACAATACAGAGGGAGCCATAGAACTACAGGGATCTACTCTTTGTGAAGGAATGTGATGCTGCTACAGGATGTCCTTTTCAATAGCCAAGTCTGATTCCATCATTTGAATGATCCCCTAGGTAGGGTATTCTTCTTCCACAACCTTAGGTGCCCTACTACTCTCTCCCTCAGACCCCACCTACAACTTCTTCTTACTTCCCCTACAAACCGTTACCTTTAGTGGGTTGAAGGGAACATCGTACTCTTCTATAAAGTCATCTCCCTCCTTAGGTACAGTCACCCACTTGCATAACTTAGTAATCAATAAGGGTAAGAAGAAGTTCTTCATAGGCCCTCCTCTAGAGTTAAAGAATTTCCACTCGTTAAGGATACATAATTCTAGATTCATCACAATCCTTGATAAAGCACAAACCACCATCATTGCTAGTGGAAGGTCACGTTGGTGACATTTCCCAATGGGCAAATCCTACAGGATGCCAAGTTTATCTATATCCAAGCTTTCTCTGTAAAAGGATGATCTTACTTCCCATGAAACCATCCGCCGTACCTTGTTCTCTGGACCCTTTTATACTAAAATTTATGCCAACCACATTAGATCAGCCTCATCCCTCTTTGCTTTAAAAGTTGCAATTTATGGGTTTGCCACTTTCAGAGGTTCATTGATGGTGGCAACATCCATCAAAATATTTAACCCCTCGAATACTGATAAAAGAATAATTTAAAGACCAGTCCAACATCGAGAGTATAACATAGAACTCCAAGTAAATCTCTAAATTGCATGCAGGGGTGGGCTCCATTAATAGCTCCCACCTAAATATGTATAGCCTGTTGAAGTAATCTGGTGCCTTTTCAGCTATATCTTTCATGAAAAATCCTCTCTCATGAATGAAGCTCCTAGTACTTCTCCTCTCATTATATTTTGTGCCACAAATATTATGAGGGAGTGATTGGTATGTGAGTTTGTTGAAATTTGGTTAGCCATAGTTGATAGTGATGTAAGTGTCATACAATCATTACAAACCAAAAAGGGATTCTATGAAAAGAAAGGGAATAAAAAAATTACTTTGAAAAATTCAGAGTAGGGTCACTGCGAGGCCATTGCTATTGTGATGCTTTATTCGCCATAGAAATGTCTCTATAGAGATATCACATCACCATAATGGAGTAGCTGTAGCGATAAAATTCCACTATAGCAATTCTATTGTCCCCAATAGTCCTACCTCATTTTAGTGTCAGATTTCTAATATTCTTTTAAAATATTTGAGTTTTAGATATAGATCTGGCTTGAAGGAGAGCTGTTAGACTCTTGAATACTAAACTGGGAGTGATTAACACCTAATACAAGCCCCAATGGCTTGGTAAACTTTAGGAAAGATGAATTTTCATCTTATATGCATTTCAAGCACAAAAATTATTATGAACGTCATAAATCCTACGCCTAGAATGTTGTAGGAGCATTGAGAACATAACATAAACTAGCATACTTCATGAATCCATTAAAAAGGGAAAAACTTGAGTTTTCTAAAATTGCACCAAAACCAATAAAAATTTCAAATTTTATCCAAAATTTTACTAGTCTATGATGATAAGTGTAAAAATGATATCGTACAAGTAAAGAATTACCATAGTTTGATGCCCGGAAGATATTTTGAGAAGTTTAAAAGTTGGAGAATTGGGAACAAATTAACCCCAATTCCCCATTTGAATTATTTGAGCATCACTATAGCGACCCATCTACTGCTGCAATAACTTCACTACGACAATAAATCACTTGCTATAGTGACGACTAATGTGGAGTTCCATTTTCATCCTGAATTTTTCTACATTGTAATATTATGTGTTTTTTTGGTATTTTAGATGACCTATTACATAAATTTTATCATGAATCATATTTCTTAGGATATAGCAATCGTATGTTGTGTCTAAAGTTTAGTGGCCGGTAGTACGAGCAAGTTTGATCACTGTTTTGTGCTAATTATATGGAAAATGTTTGATAAGGTGTTATTGATTTAATTAAAAATAGGTGGGAAATTGTTTTAAATTTCTAACCTTTTTATATACTAGGGTATGAGAACCTTTTTAAAGCTCTCACTCCTAATTGCTATGCCCATTCAGGGACAAACTGTGGGTAAATTGGTATCTATTGTAATGATCTATTTCATCATTATGTTGAAAGTCATTGTGAAAATATAGTTTGATCAAAAATATGTTTCAAGCTTCATTATAATTAAATTTTAAGGTAGAAAATATGTGGCTCAAAACTTACTAGGCTTCCAACTATCATTACATCAAAAGGTTTGATACTACAGCGACATTGCTATAGTGACATTAATGTTTCCCAAAACTACACCTCCTTAGAAGTATACAATAGTTAATGTCAAAATATAGTAACCCAACTAGGTTGGGGTCAAACCCACATGGATTAGGTCAGAACTCTCTCTAAAACTTGTTGAAGTAGCTGAACAGTGCAGAAAAGTAAATAAGGGGACTTACTGTAGTCAGTAAAAAGTGACAAAACATGGATTATTTTTATTATAAACGATTTATTTTTGCATTGTCTTCTAACTCTATAGGTTTATCATGCTCCATAGAACTAACCCAATATCTTTCATACAAAATCTAATAAGTTATGTATCACTAATCGTATCGTGAACGCCTTTAGTGAATTTCACTCTTTATCTTTTGATTCTTAGGGTGTCTTCTTCCTAACGCTTATCCTAGATCCCGGATAACTATTACCTTTTGAGTTTCAAGTTAATTGGCTGATATGGCAGAATTATAAGATGGAGGTGTATTTCAAATTACTGTCGTGATCTTCTTTTCCTAGTCTCTACCTCTCTTTTGAAGTAAGTAGTGAATACAGGTGGGTTCTTACATTTGCAACTGTTAAGAAATCTATTAAACTGAAGATGATAACAATACATGCAAGGATATTGGTTTGGAACAATGTGGCACTTCCCCTACTTTTCTACTATGCTAGGGTTCCCACAATCCTAGTTAAGGGAATTAGTCACACATAGTTGTGAAACAATCCATGGAATTCATAACTAAAAGTAAAGAATCATCTCGCAATAATATATGAAGAAAACCCAAAGTCAAAAATCAATAAATCAACCAAAAACTAAGAATAGAAGAATCCTAAGATCAAAAATCAATATCGATAGATTACATAGAATTACTAAGAAGCCTTTCCAAAATAAAAAAGGAAAATATAGTCGGTGGCCACCAACGGTCCCACTTTTGGGCCGTAAGTGGCACCTACAGTTTCTAAATTTTGACTTCTAGTAGTTACTCTAGCACCTACGGGCCGTAAACATTTGTAGGATCTCTAAATTTTAACTTCTAGTAGTGTCTCAAGGAATAAAAACATAATAAACAACACAACGATGCTTAACCAAGAGAAATCCAAGATACCTATGGCAGTCAATAGTAAAATTTAAGCTTAAGATCATTACCCCCTCAAATTTTAACATTTCAGAACTAACTGTGTATATCAATGTAGCACAATAATGTGACACAAGGGAATCAAGATATGGCTGTACATTAGCAACAAAAAATCATGCTTATATACAAGTTACACTACCTGAACAAGTAAGCAACTAGAAACACAACTCATATACCCTCACAACAAAGAAGTCCCACTAACTTAATAGAATCATGCATGTTAATGCAGGGCCCACCACAAGACACTCACACTCAAAAATACATTCCAATAATGTGCACAAAATACCATAGGCTTTGACATATCTCAAATTGGGTCCTAGACGTGTCAGGTATCCCAACTCCAACCCGAGCTATAGATTACCCCAATACCCACTAGTTAACCGCCCTACTCCCCATGTCGAATGAATTCCAAACATATAATAAGATAAGGAAATATAAATATAAATACATGATAGTAAGTTCAAAACCAAAGTCAAATTCCACAACCAATTAACCAACAATTTCCAATCCCAATGCCAATATCAAAAACAAGGCTGACATTAATACCAACATCGCTCATGCCCATAGTTATTTGGCAAAGCCTCTAACAAAAATCAAGAAACATCCGACCAGTACATGACCTCAATCATAGCCAAAACCAAATCCAATAAAATAACAAAAATAAAAAAAAAGTCCGTAGCATGAAATTGTCTTTAGGAGTATGAAAGCTTGCCACTTTAATATGACATAAAGCTGTCCATCAATCTAAGTCAGTGAGTAGAAGAAATGGTAGTATGGCCAGTTCCTGCATTGCATGGTGATACAGTATCCGAAGATGGTTAGAACACACTTTTAGTTTGTCACATCAATTGATTTTAGAGAGCAAAGATGCCTTGTTGAACAATAATATAGATATCTCTTGACTGGTGGTGTATATATAATAGGTTGAAGAGGAAAAAAAGAAGCAACCAGAGGTGGGGAAGAGGTAGAGCAAGAAGTTTTGGTATTCGGATTAGGTTAGAGGTCAGTATAAAAGTGGTAGAGATGGTAGAAAATGGTCTACGAAGAAGTGGGTCAACTCTTGTTCTTATTTGATGGTTATACGCCTTATCTGAAGTCATCCAGAGATCGTCATTTTTAGAGTTATGAAATTTCTAGGATAGGGTGCCCTATCTTTGGACAATGAGTCCCAGTCAGCTCTATTATATCTTTTTTGTAGGCTTTATGGTTAGCTGTATTATGGTTTTTATGTTGAGGAGAGGAACTGATATTTTAATTGTGGCTAGCCGAGATATATACTAAAGGATTTCCCAGTAGGAAAGGTTTCTACGAGGTCTAATAAATTTTCTTTTGCCACGTAATCATCTACTACACCAAAGGGTGCCATATCTAGTACCGACACTGGTTGGAATTACCTATACGCTCTTACTACCCACTAGGAGTTTGAGTTAACTCCTGATGTCTTCACTAGTATGTTAAAACTCTTCTCTCATAATGTATACTATTTACTTGATCCAGGGTCTAACCTTTTTTATGTGCCCATTCATAGCTGTACATTTTGGTTTCAGTCCCGAGTGTCTTTTGAACCCCTTTTTTATTTCTACCTTGATAGGTAACTCGGTGGTTGCAAGAAGGCTTTATAGGGGTTTTGTGGTATCTATTGGTGGTATGGAAACTTTGGTGGATTTGATTGAATTAGAATGCTAGATTTTAATGTCATCTTAGGGATGGATTGGTTGCATTCTTACTATGCCTCTTTATACAGTCAGACCCCCAAGTCATTTTCAAATTCCGTAATAAGCTAGTAATTGAGTGGGAAGAAAGTTTCTTAGTGCCTAAGGAAAGGGTCGTATCATATCTTAGATAGGTTTTCCCTGATGATCTTCCAGGCATACCTCTCGATAAGAAAATTGAGTTTGCGATCGATCTTCTTCTGGACACTCATCCTATCTCTATCCCTTCTTATAAAATAGATCCAGCCAAGTTGAAGGAGCTTAAAGAGTAGTTGAAAGATCTTCTTGACAAGGGTTTTATCTTACCTACTATGTCTCCATAGGGTGATCCCATTCTTTTTATGCGTAAGAAGAATGGTTCTTTTTGGATCTGTATTGAATATCGTAAGTTGAATAAAGTGATGGTGAAGAATAAGTACCCTCTTTCTAGGATTAAGGACTTGTTTTACTAACCTTAGGGTGATAAATATTCTTTAAGATTGACCTTTGGTAGGGTTATCATCAGCTAAAGATTAGGGATGAAGATATCCCTAAAACTACTTTTCGTACCCGGTATAGACATTTTGAGTTCTTGGTCATGTCCTTTGGGTTGACCAATTCCCCAGCGGCATTTATTGATCTCATAAACAGTGTATTCCGTCAGTTTTTATACTAAGTGATTGTATACTAAGTATTAAAAGTGTGAATTTTTATTGAATGTTGTTACTTTTTTTAGGTTATGTTGTTTCTAGTGAAGGAATCATGGTAGATCCACAAAAAGTTATGATGGCTAAGAAGTGTCCTAGACCTATGACTCCAACTGATATTCAAAGCTTTTGGTTATTATAAGAGGCTTATGAAGAGCTTCACATCGATTTCCTCATCTTTAACTTAGTTGACACATAAGCAAGTGAAGTTTCTATGGTTCGATACTTGTGAGGGGAGTTTTAAGAAGCTAAAAGATAAATTAATTTCTGCTCTATTTTTTACCCTACTAGATGGTACTAACGGCTTCATGGTTTATTGTGATATGTCCCACGTAGGACTTGGTTGTATGTTAATACATCATAGACAGGTGGTATCATATGCATCTAGGTAGCTCAAAGTTCATGAGAGGAATTATTCGACATATGATTTGGAGTTGTTGGCTGTGGTGTTTGCATTAAAGATTTGGCAACACTATCTATATGGGGTCAATATTGATATTTATTCAGATCAAAGAGCCTGCAATATATAACCACCCAGAAGGAGTTGAATCTCAGGCAAAGAAAATGTCTTGAGTTTCTCAAGGACTATAACATGAGTCTCCAATATCACCTAGGTAAGGCTAAAGTGATTTCTGAAGCTCTTAGCAGGTTATCTATGGGGAGTTTATCCCATGTGTATAAAAAGAAGCAGAACATGGTGAAGGATATTCATTATTTGTCTAATCTTGAACTTTGTTTCTTAGATTCTAAGGAAGGTGGTGTGTTTATGCAAGAGGTGGCAAATTTATCTCTTAGCGCTGAGGTAAAGAAGAAATAATTGTTGGATCCTATCTTGATATAAATCAAGGATGATGTGGGTAAGCAGAAGGTAATGGCTTTTGAGATTAGTGGTGATGGTACTTTGAGGTACTGAGGGAGGTTATGCATTCCTGATGTGGATGGACTTTGAGGTGGAATTTAGGCCAAAGCTCATTAGTCACATTATTCAGGTTCATCCTGGTTCGACGAAGACATATCACAACATTAAGGAGATTTATTAGTGGAATGATATGAGGAGAGATGTGGCTAATTTTTTGGATTAGTGCATGGTGTGTCAACAACTGAAGGTGGAGCACTTGAGGCCCAATGGGTTGTCTCAAGAGATTGTTTACTTAAGTGGAAGTGGGAAGTGATTAATATAGATTTTGTTATAAATATTCTGCGGTCTCAGAACCAGTTTGACTCTTTTTAGGTCATCATGGATAGGATGACTAAGTCTGGCCACTTCTAGCCGGTGAGGACAAAGTATCCTACCAAAAACTATGCAAGGTTATTTATTTAGGAGATCATGAAGTTGCATGGTGCTCTAGTATCCATCATTTCAGATTATGGTACTAAGTTCTCATCTTTTTTTAGGCATTCATTCCAGCAAAGTATGGGGACTACGATGAACCTTAGCAATATTTTCCACCCATACATGGATAGACAAGAATAAAGGACCATTTAGACTTTGGAAGATATGTTTTGGGCTTATATAATTGACATTGGTAGAAGTAGGGTTGACCATTTGCATCTTGTAGAGTTTGCGTATAATAATAGTTATCACTTTAGCATTGGTATGGTTCCACTTGATGCATTGCATGATAGGAGGTGTAGATCTCCTATTGGGTGGTTTGAAGTTGGTGAGACAAGGATGTTCAGTCCTGATTTAGTTTATCAAGCTATGGTGAAGGTGAAGGTGATTTGAGATAGGCTTAAGACTGCCCAAAGTCATCAAAAGTCCTATTCATACGTGAGGAAGAGAGAATTGAAGTTCGATATAGATGATTGGGTGTTCTTGAAAGTGTCTCCCATAAATGGTGTGATGTAATTTTGAAAGAAGGGGAAGCTCATTCCCTATTATGTTTGCCCTAATTGATTTAGAAGAAAGTGGGGAATGTTGCCTATGAGCTAAAATTGCCTGGAATCTTGGATTTATTCACCCTGTGTTTTATATGTTTATGTTGAAGAAATATTTAGGTGATCCATCCATGTTGGTGCCTATTGAGAATGTTGGTATTTTGGATTCCCTATCATACGAAGAGGTCTCGGTAAAGATCTTTGATGAACAAGTTTGTAAATTGAGGACTAATGATAGCTTCAGTAAAAGACCTTTGGAGGAACAAAAAGGTGGAAGAAGCCACTTGGGAAGCTAAAGAAGATATGAAGGCTAAGTACCCATTCTTCTTCCATATGTCGGGCGAAGGAGCTTAAGGTATGAATTCTGTTTTCTCCTTGTTACTATATGGGTTTATCATTTGATTCTGGCCTAATATTGCTATTCTCGTGAAAAAAGTGTCCTAGCTCATCATTCGGGGATGAATGATCCTAAGGGGACGGGATAATGTAACATTCTTAAAATATTTTGAGCATTTTATTTTTGGCCCTCCCATGTTTAAGATGTTGATTTTTGACTTAAATTATGTTTACGCATGTGAATGGGGTATCCCGAAAGAGTTTCGAAATTTTTAGATAAGGTTTAGGGCAATTTTTTACCATGAAGGAAGTGAGCCTCTGCGATATCCCCGTGGCATGGAGGCTACACTACGCAGTAGCCAACGTGACACAGAGGATAATCTCTGCATTTAGCAGCGTGGCATAGAGGTTAGCCTCTGCGATAAGGTATATGCCACGCCACTATGTAAAATCTTGGCATATTTTATTTTAATTACTTAGGATTAGGGGTATTGAGATCTTTTAACCTATGTATGACCCCTAAGTATAATATAGCCTATTCCTTTCAGTTTTAAGAGATTAAAATCCCCAATTCCACTCTCAAACTCAAAACCCCAAGAGACCCTAAGAAATTCATCGTATATTTATCTTTTGGGTTCAAGCTTCGAATTACTTTCCTATTCACGTATGTCTATGGGATCTACCTCTTTCCCTATACTTTTATATTGTTGATGGAACAAAAATTGGTTCATTATTTATGCTTTTGATGTTGTGTTTTGAAATACAGGTTGTGTTTAAGATATAAATTGTTTGAATGTTTTTCCATTATTTTTATTGATTTACTATGCATGAATTGTTAGTTTGTACACTTATTGGGGTGCATGGGAATGGTGAATGAATTTGGAGGTACACTGGATTCCCTAAATAATTGGTTTTGGCATGGAAATTTATAATAACCTCGACCTACTTGCAGAATTAGTTTTGGAATATGAATTACCATTTGGTTTAGCTATTCTCTTTGAAACTAATGCATTACATAAATAGTTAAGGATGGTTTTTGAAAACCTTGGGGTACAATGGAAGCCCCCAAGTTAATTTTAAGAATGTAGTCTGGGGTATAAGAACTCCCCAGAGTAATGGCTAAATGACATTTGTTTCCAAGCTATAGTAGGTATGACGATACCACTTAATGATTGACTCCTTAATGTAATGGTTGGGTTTTCTGTTAAATATTTTAATTGGGCTTAAAAGGGGTTGTGTAGCTATTTGTCGAAGGTGGATGTCTTGGGGGGACTGATACTGGAAACTTAAGTTTGTCGACGTCATGGTTGGTCTTAACGACTGCGTGTTTGTGTCACACTGGGGTAAGGTTTCCCAGGCATTCTATGGTACCTCTAGTTTGTGCAGATAACACGCATTGGGGCCCTTTCAGCAGGAGCAACTGAACCCATATAGCCCATGGATGCTGATTTAGGATGGTCAAGCTATACAGTCCAGGTTAAGGTTTTAAAGTTCATGCTAAGCCTTGCTCTCTTTCCCGATATGTGATATATATATATATATATATATATGTATGGCATATGGTTTTGTGTTCTAGTTTTAATGGTTTCAGTATTATGGTTCAAGGCATTATTTTATCCTTTATCCCTAAGTTATATGTTAGTACTCCAACTGCTAACCGTCTTCAAATGTTATATCCCCATGCGATGCAGGAACCAACCATACTTTTACATCTTCTTCATAGTGACTAGGTGGTCATAGGATAGTTTATGTGTCAGACTAAAGTGATGAGCTTCTATCCTTCGAAAGTCCTTATTTTATGCTTTGGGCTTCCTTATGTATTGACTCTTTCTTTTGTCTCTTTATGCTTTGGTTATGAAGTTAAGAGATGGTGTTTTCTTATTTATTAATTCTCAATGTAACAATTGAAAGAATTACATAGGTTCTATACAGGAATTGGCCACCACATGATAAATTATTGAAAAGAGAGTGTGTTTGCATGAGTTTTCACATGTTTTTAAAACTCTCTTGAGATTTGATAAAATATTTGAGTGGTCATATCTATGTTTTTGAATGAGAAAGGCGGATACAATGTGGTATGATATAAATGACTTGCAAGTTTGGGTATGATGACACCCGAAGATGATATTCCCTTAATAGAATAAGTATAGAATTTTTTTAATGCATGAAGCATATCTTAAAGAAGTAAAATTGGGCTTAAACATAGCTAGTTGGTTACCTGAAGAAGGCTAGAGTTCAGACAACTCTTAGCCTGAAATCATGTTTTGCTGATACGGATTTATGATGTCCTACATTAAGGTTTTTTACATTGGCGATGGCCCTGTGGCATAGTATGAATGACAAACTCCAACCCTTGCGATAAACTTGGGTTGGGGAGCTTGGTTGCTGCGTTAAGAGAGGAGTCCATATTGCCCATGGATTTGTATATTTGTAGGGTGTACCATCTAGCTCAGAAGTAAAATAAAGAGTGGATCATGGTTTCAAATAAATGTTTCAAAGTCTTTTAAGTATGCCCATGTGTTTCACTATATCATATGTAAACTATTTTATAAAAATCTCTCACTTATGTTGTATAAACGTATATTATTTTGGATTGCTCTACATACCAATATAATTGTATTGACCCTCTATATTTTAAGTTCTGAGGCCCAATCTTGTGGTCTTGCTAAACTATATATTGTTGTCCGGCATTTAAATTTTGTGAGACTCTTTAACTTCGAAAGGTGTCTTGTTCAATTGGGTTGATTTCATTTGTTTTGATTTATGGTCCGACTGGCAGCCTTGTCTCGATCTTCAAAAAGATGTTGCTTTCCTTCAGTTAGTAGAGATTTGCAAATAGGTGTTAGATGGATTTGAGTCTTGTTGAACTTATGTCGTGTTGTTTTATTAATATAATCAAATGACTATGTTTTCATTTTGTTTCCATATTTTATAGTTATGAATTATACATATTATTGTCAATTAGAAGGGCTCTCAGGCCTTCATGGTTTGGGATGCCCATCGCGGCCAGACCTCCATTTAAGTCATGACAAACTTGGTATCAGAGCACGGTTCATGGTCCCAGGGTCTCTGCAAAGTCTTGTCTAGCAGTCTTGCTTATGGGTATGTTGTGCACCACATTTATAATCAATAGTTTATCGGGTATTTAGGATTTGTTTCTTATTCCTCCATACCTTAGTTTGTGCTATAGCATCATCCGTAAGAAAGTTATCCAAACTCCTTCTTTGTTCAAATTTCATGGGTGATGCCTCATTGTTGAGGTGATACAAGTCTAAGAGTCTAGCTTTCCAGCAGTTCTCTCTAGTTAAGTTATCCATAAAGTTATAAGGTAGCACAAGGACTTGAGAGGAGTCCATTAGTGTTTCACGGTGTATTAATTTGAGTGTATACCTTTTTTCTGATGAAATCATGCTTTTCAGCCTAAGGTCAAAAGTTTATTCAGTTCCCTTTTAAAATTTGTGTTGTAGATGTCATGCAAGGGTAATGATGTGTAGCAGAATATTAGAACTATATTTCCACCCGAGTAGTAGTATATGTTAAAGTGTCATGATCTATTGGTAGTGAGATGGTCTAGAAGTTGGTGACATGAAGTCAGAAGGTTAGCTGTCAGAGTGAGGGTAACTTTTGTGAACCTAAGTAGTTTTAGTTGTATAACCCTTTGATTTAGGGGTGGCTTTTCCTTTTATGTCAATTGGCTAATGCTATACTAAGATTTATAGATTGTATGGTAGTTGTGAAGGAAGTGTTTGTTATGATTATTATTGTTTCAAATTAGGGAAGAAGCCAAGGGTGGAATGTTATGGTGGTTATAGAAATCAGTTATAGGTTGTGAATGAAAAGGGATAGACTTGTCAGTATGTTATGGGTAGAGACCTTTAGTGTTGATAGAATTTGGTGATAGTGAGAATGTATACATGGGTAAGTAGACTTAATGTGAGAAGGTATGTAGGGATTTTGAGGTGTAGTAGTAAGGTCATAGAGAGAATGTGATTGTAGGTAGTAGTTAAGTAAAATTCCCCGACATCATAGACCAGTATAGTATGTTTCGTGTTTTGTCGGTGGTACATGATTAATTCTAGACTATAGGCTTGAACTTGAGATGTGGGTAGCGATAAAAAGGATAGAGCTTAAGATTAGTGATGTATGTTTTGTGGGAATGAATTAGTAGGCTTGATGTGAGGTGTGAAATAGCTTAGGTTGGGAACTTGTGGAAAAAGAAATGGATAATTATGATATTTATGTACATGAGGACTAGTATTAAAATCATGAATTGTGGTTGCGTCATTAAGTATATAATAGCATGAGTGTATAAGTATAAGTTGAACCCATAGGTAGCATGTTATTAGATAAAGTGTGATGTGCATGAGTACCACGTGTAGCTAGATTTTCTTATCAATTCTTGTAGTGTAGAGAAGTCTAAGGAGTTGCTATGTGATGTTCTTTAGAGCTGAATGAAGGAAATATAAGTAGGCAGTATGTGCCTTTGGTATAGTCTAAAAAATTTTATTATGATGTAAGTTATGTGATTAACGGTCTAATGTTAGAATGTTAAGTAGTGAAGAATTAATTATTATGTGATAAGGAGTGTGTATATGTATGCTCACGAGAGTGGGAGTCATAGGGTGATAGCTATAGAGGCTAGCAAAATTTAAGAGTAGCATTTTCGAAAAAGCAAAGCCTTCAGAGTATAGTTTACAAGGGAGAGATGATAAAGTAAGGTAGTTACCAAAATTTTCTTGTGGGGTCAAGTTTCAGGTAGGAATCCTTACAAAAATCTATTCCTATTCAAGAAAGTTAATCCTATTTTAATTTAAGGAGGGTATTCTACCAATGCTTTATATATTAAAGTCGTGCCTATGCCCAAGGTCTGAGTTATCTATGCACCTTATGTTATGATCCAACCGCCAAACTACAAGCAATGATGTATCAGTAACCCAATCTTTCATGTATTCAATCTTTATTTTATGATGTTTATAATCCGTAAATCCATGTCCCAATTCATACTTGGTTCTAAGGAACTATGTTTTCCTATGTTACCAAATCATTCTATGTCGGGTTTAGCCAAAGTGATAATGTTTATGCAAACTCGTGACTATCTCAGCTTGGAAATAAGAAGCAATAGCTTCAAGTGGCGATCCTTGTCTCGGTCATTGACCCTTTGAGTTTTTCCTTTATGTTAGATCGCTTATGATATATGCTCATATGTTTCTCACTGTGCCCAGTCCTAGGAACTCATGTTGTGTAGCCTTACATCCGAACGACTCTCTATTTATGATCCAGACACTTGATATATGGATAACTTTGTGTCTATTGTATTGTACCTTCACCTCATATCCCTCCTTGAGTAGTGTAATAAGTATAAGTTAAAGTCTAATAGTGTTACTCCCCTTCTTGATGTTTATGCTCGAGTCCCTCAATAACCCTCAGAATGATTGTATGATAGTGGTTATGGAAGAGTAGCAGTTACTTAGGAAGGGGAAGTTGATGTTCTTGAAGGTGAAAATTCTTATGTGATTTCTTGAGCTAAGGCAATAGGAGAAGGGGGGAGAAGAAGATGAACTTTCTTTATGTGAAATAGTAGGGAGGAGATATAGGGCAAAAAAAATCTTTATGAGAAGGATTGAATTTGTTGGTCTCAATGGGGGAATCCATCAAGTGGGTGTAGTAATTATGTGATTGATGAAAATGTAAAACAATATGTTATGTGGTTAAGACTCCTTCATTTGAGACCCGAGGGTATTTGATGATAGTGATAAGGTGAGGTAATATTCTAAAACAGATGTAGATCATGGGTTCTCGTAGCTTAAACTAGCACCTCTTTTATCCGAGTTAGGCTTCAACCTAGAAGTACCATGCAGTTGGACTCAAACTCTTATGGTTAGATGATTGATGGTAGAAATATAAGACGGAAAGGACGAAGTATATCGTTTAATAGTGGGGCACAGCTGAGTAGTGTCTTTAGGTTTAAGTGTATTTGTTGCATCATGATAGGTGGAGAATGTTTCTATCCCAATCTTCCATGAAACCTTATTTCATGATTAGTACCAATGTAAATCAGGCCTATGATAACTAAATATACTCAGGCCTTATGTAGTGATGATTATGATTCATAGAACTCATGTGCAATATCATCCCTATGTAAAACCTTATTACCTCATGTTTCGTGCTTATACATTTCACTAGGGGTTATCAGGAAGTTAGTTTGATGCCTTTGCATATTTTGTTGAGGAAAAATATTCATGCAAGGTTAAGTTCTTTGATTCCATACATTTAGATCTCCATCAAGTCCTGAGCCATTATTCGGGGACAAATGATCCCATGGAGGGAATAATGTAATACCCCGTAGCATATTCGACTTGATACCACTCTTAGTAGCACGCATAGAGAGCTAATAACCTGAAATTTTTCTAAGTGTTTAAGGACTTAGCCATATTTTAAGCACCTAAACTTCAATGATTTTTAAATTGACCTTCCCGACCCCGATACATAGATTTTTGAATTGATTAATGTTCAGGGGTTAAAGGGGTTATCTCGAGGGAGTTTCAGATTTTTTTGACTAGGTTTGAGGCATGTTTAGATACACAAAATAGCAGGTCACTGCGATTACAACGCGTCACGGTGCCTATAATGGTAAGCCACTTGGCGCATCATTTCAGAGCACCAAATCGTGTTTCTGCTGAAAGTTTTAAAAATTGAGCGGTAGTATCATATTTTCCCTACAGGCCCAAGTCATGAAAATAGAAGATTAAAATGTTTATAAGGCATTATAGGCTCAAAAGTGATCAGTTTTCCTCATAAACAAAAGCCTAACCCTCCCTCCCAAAGATCAAGAATCCATTTTTAAGTTTAAGATTTCCAAGAAGCAAATCAAGATTCGGGTCCTATTCATCGTACTAAGTAATCTAAGGTATGTGGGATTTTCCTAAACTACATAAGCATGGTGAAATCATTTTAATAATGTTTTGAATGTTAAGAAATCATATATTTACGAAGGGTTCTTGACTTTCATTAAAAAGCATACTTGTGAACTTTTTTGATGATATAATGTTTTGGTCTTGAGGCCTTCCCCTAAATTGGATTTGTACTCGTATATAAGCATGTATGGGTTTTGAGTTTGAATGTTGAAATTGAGAGCATGAACAATTATATCCCTCTCTTGATATAAAGCCTCTTATTTTCTTATGTTATGAATTATTCGATTGCATATTGAGAAGCATGATACAAATGTCTTTACTATTGTTTAAGACTTGATTTTGGTTATGAAGTGAAGAGACAGTGTTTTCTTGTTTATGAATGTTCAATGTAACAATTGAAAAAATTACATGAGTTCTATATAAGAATTGGCCACCACATGACAAACTATTGAAAAAAGAGTGTGTTTGTATGAGTTTTCATATGTTTTTAAAATATAAACTCTCTTGTGATGTGATAATATCTTTGGGTGTTCATATGCATGTTTTTGAATGAGAAGGGTAGATACAATGTGGTATGATATGAATGACTTGCAAGTTTGGGTATGACGATACTCGAAGATGATATACCCTTAATAGAATAAGTATAGAATATTATTTGAAAGCAAGAATATGTTCTTAAAGAACTATAGTTGGGCTGAAAGAGAGCTAGTTGCTTACCCGAAGAAGGATGAAGTTCAGAAAACACTTAGCCCAAAACTGTGTTTTGCCGATATAGGTTTATGATGTCCTACATTAAGGATTTTTATGCTGGCGATGGCCCTGTGGCATCGCACTAATGACAAACTCCAACCCTTGCAGCAAACTTGGGTTGGGGGCTTGGCTGCCGACTTATGGGCGGAGTCCATGTAGCCCGTGGATAAATATGTTTGTAGGGTGTACCATTTAGATAAGAAGTAAAATAACGAGTGGGTCATGGTTTCAAATAAATGTTTCAAAATCTTTTAAGTATGCCCATGAGTTTTACTATATCGTATGTAAACTATTTTATAAATTACTCACTTATGTGGTATAAAAGTACATTAATTTGCATTGCTCAGTGTACCAGTACAATTGTATTAACCCCCTATCTTTTAGGTTCTGAGGCCCAGTTTAGCGGTCCTGCTAAATAATATATTATTGTTGGATATTCAGAGTTGGTGAGCCTCCCTTACTTCGGAAGGCGTCTTGTTCACTTAGGTTGATTACATTTGGTTTTGGTTTATGGTCTAACTGGGGGCCTTGTCCCGTTCTTCAAACAGATGTTGTTTTCCTTCAGTTAGTAGAGATTTCACAGACAGGTGTTAGATGGATTTGAGTCTTGTTGAAATTATGTCGTGTTGTTTTGTTAATATAATTAGATGACCATGTTTTCGTTTTGTTTCCACATTTTATAGTTATCAATTATGTATATGATTGCTAGTTAGAAGGGCTCTCGAGCCTTCATGGTTTGAGATGCCCATCACAGCCAGGGCCTCAGTTTGGTTTGTGACAATTGTTGCAATAATTACCGATAAAGAATTGTTGGCCCCCAAGAATGCATACTGCAAATAAGGTGGAAGGGCCTTCAATTTCAATATCGGTGGTTCTTCAATCGATGGTCTTGCAGGCGGTGTGGTTCTGTTCTTCAAGTCAAGATCCATCTTCTTAGTAGCATATTTTTAAAAACCTATTCCATGTAATGCACTAACCATCTCATCATAGTCACCTATCTGACCACTCTCAAAGTTCATAATCACTGCTGCAAATACTTCTACCCCTAATCTCTCCTTAATAGGCACATCTACTACAATTATATTATTATCGACTGCATCAATCATTGCTACCACTCTCATATCATCAGGCTGCTAAACTGTCATGCATATATTCAACACTATCTGCTTATCATTCCATTTAAAAGTGATCTCATCTAGGTCCATATCAATTAATACCCGTCTAGTGGATAAGAAAGGTCTCCCAAATATGATTGGAGAGTGAGCATCCACTTTACAGTCTAAAATTATGAAATCTGCTAGATAAGTGAATTATGCCACCTTCACTTCTACATTGTACAAAATACCCATTGGCTCTTTTATAGATGAATAAATCGTCAATAACATTGCAGATGTAAGCTTGAGTTCACCTAACCCCATTACCTTATATATCACAATGGCATTATATTTATTCCTGCTCTCCTATCACATAGAGCCTGATTAATCTTATATGGCCCAATAGAACATGGAATGGTAACTGCACCTAGGTCTCCCTTCTTTTCTATTGATGGTGCATGAAAACCTATGCTAAACTACTGCACTATATCTTGGAGCTCTCCTGCCACCCAATCGTCATTGTCATCACTCCTAAAATCATCATCACTATATGTCACTTATTAAAATTTAACTTATGGTGGCTCGTCTACATCAATATCTTCCTTATGTAACTCACTAGTAGTAGGAAAAAAGTGCTCTACGGGTGGAGACTCACTCATCGTGTTAATAGCCAGGCAATAAACCAGTGTTGGACGATTTGGCACATTGTCTCTAGGAAGAGTTCCAGACTGTCTGTCATCAAAAGTAATAGAGATTTGCCAATACTGCTGCTACAATTTCATGATAGAAGTTGCATGTGACTCAACCTTCGGGCCAATCCTGAAATATCAGCCTTGAGTTCTTTAAGGCAAGCCTTTTAACTCTCTTGGCCCTTCATCATCTTAGCCAGCATCTCTTCTATTCTCGATTCTATATCATATCTACCGGGTGGAATATATTTGTCTCTATTCTTATAGTTCCAACCTTAATTCCATTTCCCTTGGGCTTGGAAACCCACCAACTAATGATCCACATACTTTTTCTCCTCCTCAAACTCAATTTATGCCTCCTAAAAGTTGTACCTTATACCCCGATCATATTAACCTTTTCAGAATTTATTGTTCCTAATTTTCTGGACAACTCACCAATATATGTCCTTAATAGTGAGATTTCATGAGCTACATCATCCTTAGCAACTCTTCATTTGCCCAAAGTTCCAATGGCATAAATATCAGAACCATTCTCTACCTCCTGAGTTTGACACCCTTAGTTAGTTAATAAGATCTGATCAGTAATACTCGAAGCCATCTCCCATCATAATCTCATAAAGGCTCTTTCGGATATAGTGTCTACCATTGCTCTGGAACTAATATTCAGGGCTCTATAGAAGATCTCCAACAGGCTTGTCCCTAAAATTTGGTGGTTGGGAACCATGCTAAGCTTTTTTTTGAACCTGAACCATTCCTCATACATAGATTCTGACTGCAGCTACCTAAAGTTATAAATCTCATCCTTGAGCTGCAATACCCAGGATGAAGGAAAGAACCTATTCAAGAACTATTTGTGTAACTCACTCCATATAGTAATGGACCCTCTTGGAAGTTCCCCTAGCCATAAAAATATTTCTCCCATAAATAAAAAGGGAAACAACCTCAGTCTTAGTGCCACCTGATCTACCCCAGGTATGTTATATGAAGTGCAGATTCCAATAAAATTCATTAGAAGCATATTTGTGTCGTCTATAGCCAACCATGCAAACCCGCTCTTCAAGTACATGAGCTGAATCATAGCACTAGAAATATTGAACTTAACATTAGAGGGCAAAACAAGAGGAAGGATAGCTCCAGTCTCTTTTGGCTTGACGTATCCCAGATCCTCTTCATCATCTTCATACGGCTGAACATACTGATATGCTGGGATCACTTGAGGTCGTTCTTCTCTGTTTCTATTCTGGTTTTCACCAAGTACTGCTCGACAGTCTGCTACCTATCTCTGCTCAGCTAACTCTACTTCTCGAGCTATATATTGATCTTCCTCTACTACCCTCTTCTCATTTTCATATTAAACTAATAACTCACCAGTCTATCAATCAACAATGTCCTGAACTCCTTTAGGAGGAGGGGGAAGCAAATCATCTATTTTCGGCTTTGTTATCCTACTAGATGTCTGTAGGATCCTCACAGGATTTAGATTCCATGGGAGTAAGGGACTGACTCTACTCCATGTGTTAGGCATACACCAGCATATACCCAACTTAGAACTAAAACAAAAAGGCCCAAAAATTGCAACAACTTTAATTTACAAATCAACACCATATTTCCCGGCAATGGCGCCAAATTTTTAATTAACGTCCAAACAACACCTTTTATTAGATAATGATACAATTGCTATCAAAATATAGTAACCCACTAGGTTGGGGTTGAATCCCAAGGGAACACATGGTTGCAGATCTCAGAAATTGTAGTCAACGGGCAAACAAGAAAAGTAAATGGGGGTTGTGGATGGCAGAATTGAACAAAGAGCAAGTATAATCTTCAATTGTAATCAGTAGTTGTGAACACTAGGATTGTGTCCCCTGGATTCTCAACTCTATAGGATTATCATGCTATGTTGAACCAACCAAATACCTTGCATGCAGAATTGATAAGTTATGTACCTTATACAGTTTTTTGGATGAGTAGAAAGATTTCACCCTTTACCTTTTGAGTCTCAGGATATTGCCTTACTAACCCTTATCTTGATCCCAGTTAACTATTTCCTATTGAGTCTTTAGTTATTATATGACGGTTAATGGTCATTCATTATATTTCGTGATTAGCATGGATCGATGATTAACTTCAAATTACTATTGTCTTTATCTTTACCTAGTCACTACTCCTCTTTTGGATAAAGTAGTAATAATTTAGGTAGGATCTTAATATTGGCCACCGCTAAGAAATCTATTATAGTAGAGATAAAGCAATGCATTCCATGGGTATTGGTTCAAATCAACAATCGTACTTTACCTACTTTGTCAAACCGCCGAGGTTTCCACAACCCTAGTAATGGGTTTTAGCTGCTCATGATTGTGAAAAAATCAATAATATTCATAGTTGAAAGAATAGATGAAATTACAATAAGAAGAAGTGTAAAAACCCACAACTATAACTAAATTAATCAATTGAAGTCAATACAAGATAATCCCATGATTAGAATTGTATCTTGGAATCAAAATATGTTTTTAAATATCAAAAGTGTGTAACTCCTACTTAAAAATGCATAAGAGGTATTTATAGTACATGAGAAAACCCTAAAACCAAAGCTCGAATGAAATAGGAGAAAACTGGGTTGGTGGCCACCTGCTCTCTGTACCTCAGATCTGGCACAAAGTGCAGGTAGTACCTGCAGCCCTGACACAAGGTGCAGGTGCAACTCCTGTAGCCTAGCTCTTGAGATTTCGACCTCTAGCACCTGCTCTATCCAACTGCGGTTCGTAGGTTGCCGTGGTAGGTTCCAAGTGTCATCTTCTTAGCTCTTTTTGACTTCTCAATCATGCTTTTATCATGAGAAAGCTGGAAAATATCCCGAATATCCATAATTACTCCAAAAGGTGGCCAAAAACATCTTTTTTCACCTTTTTCACGAACTTAGCATCCAAAATATAATTTTCTGTAAAACATACCCAAAACAGATCATATCTAACAAAATAGCCTAAGAAACATGAATATTTTTCTTGTTTTACACATCGAAAGTGCTATTTTTTTATAGCACATCAATACCATAATGCAAGCAGATAAAAAGTGCATTAACACATTAAAATGCACTATAAAATTAAATGTAACAATATTCCTCCACTTATTTTAATATTAAATTAAGAGGGTACTTCACCAAATTAGTTGAAGTTAGACTATTATGCATAATGAAGGTGTGTTCCGCTTTGAACCTTCACTTAGTAAAATAGTAAACTTTACTTTTGAGTCAGTAATGGTCTCAGACTTGAACTATGATTTTTGAAGAAAATAAAGTATCGCTTCTTACACGCAACAATCAAGGTGTGGACATAAGCTTTAATAGCTATCACATTACGGTCATGTGCTATCTCAATTATTTATGATCATTTTTTAAAATAAGTTCCATTGTCATAGAAAGAAACCTACTTTCACACTCGCATAGATGAATCTATCAAGGGTGGGCTTGTAATTTTGACATCTCTCGTGTACGAGATACAAAATTTCATTAAGAGTTTCTTGACTCAACCTTCACAAATCATTAAAGGAAAAAAATTGCACTCACATCATAGAAAGGATTAAATAATAGTGCATACCGCACCAAGTCATCATATGATTTTTTTTTCATTGTCATGATTTATTTCTAGGCTTTATTCCTCCTCCTTGATGTGCTTCATACCTTTATCTTGTCAAAACCTTGGTTAGTTCATCTGCATGATTATCATAAGATTTGACATAATCAATATTTTTGTAACATTTATCAAATATTATAACACAATATTATTTTCTCCTCATGGGTCTGAATTACCATTTTAATAATAGTTATAAACTATATCAATAATTTTGGTGCTATCACAATAACTTAAAATTAGAGAAATCGATTTCTCAAAATAAAGTGATTGATCAATTCACTTTTTCTCTAGTTGAGACTAAAACAATTAGTTCAACCTCCATATTAGATTTAACAAATAATTATTTATTTTTTTATTTCAATAAATAACACAAAAAAAATTTACTACATTTAAAAATACTTTAGCAGAATGTTTTTTCTTTATAAAACAAGCCTCAACTTTCATACCAAGTGAATTTACCTAGTTTACTTGTGTCTACTAAGTACTTTTAGTGCATACACATTATCATTTCAATTGCAATATGTCACACATCTCATATTTTTTTATTAGGCTAGCAAACACCTTTTTTTATTTGTCACACCACTTTCACATATTTGAATTTAAAAGGAGTTGCATGTCTTTTACAATCAACAAAATTGTATTTCACAATTTTTCACCGTAGTGTGACTTGTCAAGAAAATTTTTATCACATGTTTTAAGATATTTCTTTTATTCCAAGGATGAAATTTATCTCACCCAAGTTTTTATGTCAAAATAGCTACTCAATTTTTCTTTTTTTCTTTGATAACATGCATGTTAGAGCCAAAGACATCAGCTCATACCAAAGACATCAACTCATATATAAGTAGTAACATGTGATTTATTCCATGACTAGTATGTGCACTTGTAACACCTTTAGTTTCTAATACACATTCTCGATCAAATGTGCGAACAACACAGTTTTCATGATGATATTTTTTTCTCATTTCATTAGCCCCCATTATTTTAAAAATTTGAATACCACTTTATGTTCATGAAAAATAGAACACTTTATTAATTAAAAATATTAGGTTGAAGGTTTTTTACCTTTCCTCTACAAGAATTAAAAAAGTTCTTTTACCTTTCCTTCACTTGAGTTGAGCAAGTATAAAAATACTTTACTCTTCATCTCTTTCCCTCTATCTCTTAAAGAGACTAGTGATATTGAGATGTTGAGATCTCTTATCTTGATATCCGCGATTTTTCAATTGTAAAAAAACATAAATCTCCTTGAAATTATTGGCATAATATACCACATTTATCATAAATTATAGCTGAAATAATAAAATCGACAAAAATAAAGAAAATAAAATGATCTTCTTGGCTAAGGCATAAATATCTCGCTCTATTTAAGAAGATTTAAATTGCGGCATAATCTACACCTATTCAATAGTATATCTCTTGACTTGTCCCCTGCAAGATACAACAACCCCTCAACAATGTACAGTTAAAGAAACTCCAAATAAGTTGAAGAGTCCAAAGCTCCACCACAAAAAATACTTTCCTTCAACATATTAAAACTCTCTATTGTAAAATGAATATAGTTGTAGACTTAGAATACTTTTCTTTATCTAAACTATCTCTTTCACTAATATATATATATATATATATACAGTTACTCTCTTTTAAATAGCGATTATAGTTGGAGATTTAGAATATTTTCTTTCTCTCAACACTCTCTTTCAGTAATACAATTTTCACACTTATCATATTTTCTTGTATCTCACAATATACTACAACTCATCTCTACCATCACAAGAAAGAAAACACCATTTATATAGGTGTAGTATTTCTTTCATTTAATAAATAAGGGAATAATGGATATTAAGTGAGAAAGAAGAATTCTTTAAAGAAAACATATGTTATATGAGCTACAATACGTAAAAATGTAGAATAATGGTAGAAGTTACAAGAAACTTATAACCACATTCTTACCATTAAACTCATAATAGTAATTGACACCAAAAATAGTGAGAGTAATTGGTATAAAGTCACCAAAGGTTGGAAGTTGCTATATTATACAACAATGCAAAAGGATGGGAAGTGCATTAGCACATTAAAATGCACTTTAATATTAAAATGTAACAACATAGACTTTTAGAAAACTCAAATCCTAGGATATAAACCACCTGATTACTCTTTGATTTGTCATTGGGGTTGGGTTTATTGGTAGAGTTACTCTCCATGGATTGATGCACAAAATACTTCGGTTAGTTAGGTCTTCAGGCCAAGTGAAGAAATACCTTAAAGTATGACTTGTTGGGCATAAAAATGAATGAATAAACTTGCATATTTGTATTAGATTGTGCTGGAATGTTGTAGGGAGAGCATGAATGATGTGATTGTTTAATTTTAGTAGTTATTTAAATTCAATGGATGAGGAGGACTACTTGTTCAAATTTATATTCAAGTTAACCCTATCACAGATGGATGAATTTAATTTACCATCTATAAACTACCAGCCATCAAGACCGCTACGACATCCCAACAACCAAAAAATAATAAAACGTCACATTATGTAAAGTAATAATCTAAGTGTCATGAGATATTCTAAGCCTTGGAAGTAAGTGATAAAGTCTTATAGGGGACAATGAGTCTAAAGACTGGCCAAAATGAAAACTAAATAAGCAGCGACTCTAAAGACTAGGCAAAACAACAAAAAAATTAAAATTATGATTTTTAGAAGGAAAAGTACTATATAGGTTCATTAGTGTAAACCTCAATGCATGTAGCAACAGAGAGAACGACTAGCAACAATGTGGCAGAGCATGTAAAGTGGGAAAAGTCTAAATAAAGTAATTAGAATAAGGTAAAGTGCTTTGTATTTGGAGACAATGGTTCAATGTTATGTTTTAGCAAAGGGTTAAAAGTCTACCTTGATTTTTCGGTATGTAAAAGGCCAATTTTGGAAAACCTTGTGAATCTATTATACCTATTAAATCCGCGCACCCCCCTACAAATGGTATCAGAGCCCAACAATTTAAAAAGTACAGAAGAGAAATATATATTAGAATTAGATCTAGAGTTAGAGTTAAAAAATTTACCTACAAAATTATTAAATTAATTATGCGAAGACCATTTAAAAATAGAAAAGCTTTTAGAAAAATTAAAGAATCTTTAATTAGTAATTACTCAGAATATATAAGTCTAAATAAAACAAAAGAAAACCCACAAAAATTAGCCTACTTAATTACATTAATATCTAGTATTGAATCAAAATTAATAACACATTTAAAATCCAGAAGAATGAAACACATACCACCTAATTATGATAAAATTAGATTTAGATATCCACCAAGATATTATAAATATAATTTAAAATGAATAAAATACAACAATACAAAGAACTAAAACAAATTATTTCTGAAAAACGTAAAGAATTAAAAATAAGAATAAAAAGACTACATTATAATATATTTGTCGGAGTTAGTAAAAATTCAATAGATACACAAAAAGATGAAATATCAAAATTAGAATCACAAATAGATAGTTTAGAATATGTATATCAACATGACCTATTCACAATAAAATGAATAAAGAAGAATTTATAATAGATGAAAAAATATATGAAAACTACGAAGGATCAAAAATAAAAATAGTATTTTCTAATCTAGGACAAAGATATAAGAAAATAGGCGAACATTTATATCTAATGTTAGAAAAAGAAGAATTAAAATTAGAAGATAAATTAACAGCAATGGTAAGAATAGAAAAAGAAAATGAAGAGATGGATAGGAAAAAGGAAATAGAAAAAATAAAACAACAAACTACGGAAGAAATACGAAAAATAGAAGAAACTAAAAATAGTAGGATTGCTGAATTAGAAAAAGAACTACAAATATTAAAAGAGTTGTATGAACAAAGACAAAAAGAAAAAGAAGAAAAAAATAGAGAACAGAAACTACTGAACGAAATAAATCAATTTAAGGAAAAATTAGAAATAAAAAACGAAGAATTAGAAATAAATAATATAGATAATGAAGAGACAGAGACAGATAACTATGATTCCGAAGATAGTGAAACATATACAGAAATATTAACAAATACAAAAAATTTAGAAATCAATGAAAAACAAAAAGAAATTAATGAGGAAAACTTAGAAAATACCCACACAGAAATAAATACTCTTGATAAAAAAGAAAATGAAAATATAATACCTAAAACAACAGAAATAAGAAAACATATATATTATAAGAATAAGTTTAAAAAATATAATGAATATGATAAATGGATACCAAAACAAATAGTGAATAAAAATTATAACTTTTTAGATCTAGACTGTGTAATAGATACAGAAAAAACAATACAATTATGGATAGGATATATGACAAAACAATTATTAGATAATAATATAAATATAACAGATGTACCGGAATATATAGAAAAAACTCTAATAGGATCAGTAAAACTATGGTTTGCAAATTTAACTGAAAATAGCAAAAAAGTATTAAGAACTAATAAACCTATAGAAGGAACATCATCGACAACAACTAAACTAACACCTATAGAATTATTAAAAAAATATGAAACAGCTATAATAGATGAATTTGGTAGTACAACAACAATCGAAGAAGAACAAAATGAAGAAAAAGATATAAATAGGAATTTAATATTAAAACTAGCAATATGTAATATGTGTTATATAGATGAATATACTTGTGCATTTAAAGAATATTATTACAAAGGAGCATATAGTATAGAAGAAAGTAAAGAAATAAGAAAATTATATTTTAATAAATTACCCGAGCCATTTAGTTCGAAAATAATAAAAAGTTGGGAAGAAGCAAAAATAGTAGATACGTTAGGAGCAAGAATAAAATATTTACAACAATAGTATAGAAACTTATGTGAAAAATATAGTGAAGAATTAAAAATGGAAAAAATATTAATAAGAAATTTAGCATGTTGCAAAAATAAAATAGCACCCCAATTTGGATGCGAAGAAAGATATTATAAGAAAAGAAAAAGACATAAGAAATATAAAAAATCAAAATATAAATATAAGAAACCGAGAAAAAGATATTATGTAAAAAATTATAAACATAAAAGACTATATAGAAAGAAGAATTCTATAAAAGAATGTACTTGTTATAATTGTGGAAAGTTAGGACATTTAGCTAGAGATTGTAAATTACCTAAAAATCCAAAAAATAAACAAATATCAGAAATAAGAATAGATAATACTGAATATATGCAGATAGACTATATAGATTATGAATTAGAAAGTGAAGATAGTATATATGAAATTTCAGAAAACGAAATAGATACTGAAATAGACAGCGGAATAGATGAATCAAATGACTGAAGAAGATATAAAAATAATAACAAAGGAAGAATATTTAAATGATGAAGGAACGGAACAAAAAATAATATTTGATAGTAACATATTTGATGAAATAAAAGGAAAAGAATTAGATTTAAGTGTAGAGAAAATATTTAAAATACCAACAATAAAAAATATTTTTACTAGGAAAAAAGATGAATATTATGTAGTATGCCAAAAAGAACATGTAATAGACTGCAGATATGCAAAAGGAAAAGCTAGTATACCACTAGTAACAAAAAGAATAATTAATAAAGAAATAAATGATATAAAAAGTAAAGGAGATCCAATAAAATATGTACACCTTGGAGGTACAGAGATATTAATAAAAGCATGTTTTAGAGAAGGAATAGATACACCAATAGAATTATATTTAGCAGACGTTAGAATTATAAAACCTATAAAAAAAAAAGCATAATAACTGTCGTAAAAGGAAATCTAATATATCAAAAATTTAAATTTATAATAAGTGCAAATTATTCAGTAGCAGTAACAGATAGAAATATAGATAAATCATTAGTATTATATTGGAAAATATCAGGAATAGAATTAACCCCAGGAAGTAAAATATTTACAGCAAGATGCAAAAATCTATATGTATTAACAACAAAACATAAAATAACAGGAAAAATAATATTAACAAAATACAAATAGAAAGCCCCAGGAAGTAAAATATTTACAGCAAGATGCAAAAATCTATATGTATTAACAACAAAACATAAAATAACAGGAAAAATAAGATTAACAAAATACAAATAGAAAGCCCATTCGAACAAATTGTAAAAACAATAGATTATAATAATTATACCTATAGAGACATAGATACAGAAGAAAATTTAGAAATAGTAAATGATAGAATAAGTACAACGAAAAGAATAGCTAATGAAAAACCAAAATCATCAAGCTCATCAAAAAGAACAAGTTATGAAACAAATTCAATAAGTAATTTAAACCAATATTACATAACAGGAAAAATAAATGAAAAGGAATATCTAATACTTTTAAATACCGGACAAGAAGAAAATTATATAGCAAAATATCTAGTAAAAAATGAAGAAATAAAGACTGATAATGATATGTGCCCAGATCTACCACGAAGCTTAATAAATAATAAAAATATAGCAGAAAAAGAAATAATAATAGGAGATAGAAAAATAAAAATAGAATTCGAAGTAAAGGAGGAAATGCAAAAAGCAGATATAATATTAGGAATAAAATGGTTAGAACAATTAAAACCATATAATATAGAACATACACAATTAACCTTAACATATAACAGAGAAAAGTTATTCTTAAAAAGAGCCTTAACATGAAATGAAGATATATGTATTAATGAAGATAGTAGTAGAAGGATATTACAGTAGATATTATACGCCTATGATAGATACAGGAGCAGAAGCTAATTTATGTAGATATAATTGCTTACCAGAAAGCAAATGGGATAAATTAAAAACACCAATAATAGTTAAAGGATTTAATAATGAAGGAAGCTTAATTACTTATAAAGCTGGGAATGTAAAAATACAAGTATGGGATAAGATATTAACAATAGAAGAAATTTATAATTATGAATTAACATCAAAAGATATACTTTTAGGAATGCCATTCTTAGATAAATTATACCCACATATAATAACAAAAACAGACTGGTGGTTTACAACACCATGTAAACAAAAAGTAAGAGCAAAAAGAGTTAATAATAAAATAAGAAAGAAAACTGATTGGATAAAAGGAAGTGAAAAAATTACACAAAAGTTAGAAAATATAAAAAATACTGAAGATACAGTAGAACTAGTAGTATTTTTGATAAATAAAACAGAAATAACTATATTTTCAATAAATAAAATAGAAATAATTCAGAAAAAACTAGAACAATTATATAGTGAAGATCCATTAAAAGGATGGGAAAAACATAAAACTACTATAAAAATTGAATTAATAGATAAAAATAGCATAATAACCCAAAAACCACTAACATATAATTTTGATGATTTAAAAGAATTTAAAATGCACATAGATGAATTATTAGAAAAACAATATATACAAAAAAGTAATAGTAAACATAATAGTCCAGCATTTATAGTAAATGAACATAGTGAACAAAAAAGAGGAAAAAGTAGGATGGTTATTGACTATAGAAATTTAAATGCAAAAACTATAACATATAATTATCCAATACCAAATAAGATATTAAAAATAAGACAAATCCAAGGATATAATTATTTTAGCAAATTTGATTGTAAATCAGGATTTTACCACCTAAAGCTAGAAGAAGAATCTAAAGAATTAACCGCATTTACGGTACCACAAGGATTTTATGAATGAAACGTGTTACCATTTGGATATAAAAATGCACCAGATAGATATCAATATTTTATGGATAATTATTTTAAACAATTATCTAATTGTATAGTGTACATAGATGATATATTATTATATACAAAAACCAAAGAAGAACATTTAAAAGTACAGATATAATAGAAAAATCGGGAATAAGTCTAAGCAAAAAGAAAGCTGAAATTATGAAAAATCAGATAGAATTTTTAGGAATACAAATAGATAAAAGTGGAGTAAAAATGCAACAACATATAGTACAAAAAATAATAAATTCGAAAGAAGAATTAGATACAAAAAAGAAATTACAATCATTTTTAGGACTAGTAAACCAAGTAAGAGAATATATTCCAAAATTAGCAGAAACTTTAAAACCACTACAGAAAAAAATTAAAAAAGGATATAGAATATAACTATGATGAAAAACATAAAAAACAAGTTCAAAAAATAAAATTACTTTGTAGAGAATTACCAAAATTAAAATTTCCAGATGAAAATAGAAAATTTATATATATAGTAGAAGCAGATGCTAGTGAATATAGTTACGGAGGAGTACTTAAAAATAGGTATGAAGCAGAAAAAATAGAACACCATTGTAGATACTACTCAGGTACGTTCAACGAGACAGAAATAAAATGGGAAATAAATAGGAAAGAATTATGTTCATTATATAAATGTTTATTAGCATTTGAGCCATATATTGTATATAACAAATTTATTGTACGAACAGATAATACACAGATACGCTGGTGGTTAACAAAGAAAATACAAAATTCATTTACAACAAAAGAGATTCGGAGACTAGTTTTAAATATATTAAATTTCACATTTACAATTGAAGTGATCAGTACTAACAAAAATGTTATTGCAGATTACATATCAAGACAAAGATACACAGACTGAAATAGTAGAGGAAGATACTCTAGAAAAAATACTTAACACCCTAACTATGCTTTCAATGAAAGTGGACAGTATGGGTAATGAGATAGAAAAGCTAAAGACTAATGAAGATAAACTGAAGTCTATAGCTACAAACCAGCTAACTCAGCAGTGTGCAGAGCTATGTCGATCGAAAGACATTAAAAATCCAGAGCTAGAAGGAGACGTTGGGACACTCCATAAAACCCATAACATTTATCAATCTACTTCTGCAGGTACAAGCAAAGGAGTTAATAGACCAAGATACCAGAATATAAATATGAACAAAATATTTGAAAAACCATTCATACCAAAAACACAAAAAGACCACTTGTTCATACCCCCACAAGTTAACACATACCGAGATAGCCTAAACCAAGACAAAAAAGTATACAACTACACCGCCCAGAAATACATAGAAAATATATACAGAGTACAAACCTTTCTAAGCCATAACCCCAGAGCTACAGACATCAAAGAACCAAATACCAATTATATAACCCAAAAATTACAAGGATATAATAAACTAATCGCACTACCCAAAACTAACCCAAACCTAGTTAAAACCTGTTTTGACTATGGACTACTAAATACCATATATACCCAAGACGGAGAAGAGCTAACCGCTATGGAAGAATTATACAAGATATTCACCACCTACAAAAGAATAACAAAAGGAAATTTATTTTATATAAAGTGTTATACTGCACCAGCAGAGATATTATATGATGAAATAAAACCAGTTATACAAGTTGTAAAGATAGGACTAACAAGAGATATGATTATACCAGAAGATATTACGCAACAACCGGAGATACCCAGAATTGAGATACCAGATTTTTATGCAAATAAACGACTTATTGGACTAGCTATGATCATTCAAGAATTAGCAAATAATTATACTAACGGAAACCCAATATGGAGCTACTATTCGAGAGATCATCAAATGATTTACTCAAATTCAAAAGAGCTACGACAAGCAGATATGGAAGATGTAAGACAATGGATAATGACGCTACTCAACCCAGAAAAACAATCTACCGCAAGAGCAATAAGAAAAGGATTTATTTCAGACGGACTACTAACAAGATACTGTAAAATAATTGGACATAAATATCCAGACCACCAATGTTCGAGGTGCAATGAAGAAGATAATATTATTCCAGAGGTACATCTAGAATAAAGAAGACAAAATGCCAGCTGGAAAGATAAGATAAAGAGCAATAATGGAGCAGATACGACAACGTCAAATCAACGGAAGATATTTGAACTTATTGTACAAATTTTTCTTACGATAAAATTACAATAATGTAAAGCATTTATGACTTTTCTTAACTTTTAGAGTAGGTTAGGCCATAGGCCACTTTTGTTGACTTTTTCTTAGTTTTAACATGTGTAAAGTTAGTTTGTAAATTTTCGTTCTATAAATGAAGAAGGCAGAAGGCATTGCAAAGGCAAGCCTTCATGCGTTGAAGCAACTTTTCTCTCCACTCCATAACAAATACTTTACTCAGTTAATTAGATAAACATATTTCAATGGAAAAAGCTATGGAGCAACAAACTTTAGAAATATCAAAGCTACCCGAACAGGTATATTTATTTATGATTATGAATAGCTAAATTCATAATTCCCAACAATCATGCTATGATAAAATAAATTCATATTAGTTACTTTATAGTAGAATTATTCGAAGAATAATATGTTAAGAAGTTTATTAACAAAGCGGAAACGGAGAAAAATCCCTAAGGACTATGCCATCCTAAAGGTGAAACCAATGAGGCAAGAAGCCGTGGCGGGGAGTAACCAGAGTAGAGGCGCTGTTTAAGGGAAAAAGTATCCGAATTACCATGTTAATAGTGACGGAAGAACATATTATTTAAGAATAATCTAGTATATAGTAAGCTAAGATGACCATATTTTGTTATGTACATGGTTGAAGGGAATATTTTGAAAAAAGCAATTTTATGAAAATGAATGATAATTTATCTGATATGATGGTAGATAAATTCAAAATACTTATTTTGTATGCACTTAGAGATATAAAAGTAGCAGATATAAGAAAAATCATATTAGAAAAAGCTTTTGGTAAATACTATATGACTAGAGTGAATTATATACCATATCTACCTAACTACTCTTACAAATACTTACGATGATAAGTTACATAGAATTTTTAGAAAAAGATATAAGAAACGTACAGTTACTAGAAAAACAGATAAAAATAAATATAGATAAATACATGAAAAATAAAGATATAAAATACATAGAATTTCTTAATAAAAATATGCAAAAACTACTAAGGCTAAAACAAACAACTACAAAATATTATAATAAAACCAATTTTAAAAGATAGATCATTTAGATTATCTTAAAATTTTAATCTTATATATACTTAAAAACATAGAAATTATAGATATTAAGAAAATAATATTAGAAAAAGTAATAAACTACGAAATTAAAACTACAAATTGTCTAGAACAGTTATACGAAGAAATTTACCCAGAAGGATATTATTCAGATTAAAAAATGCTAGAATATATTAGAAAAACTAGAGAAAATCAAGAAAATCTAAATAATGAAATTAATTATAGAAACCGAATTAGAAAAATAATGGAAAACCTAAAAGAAAAATTAATATGGATAGAAAAAACTTTAGAAAATTTAGATAAAAGTACATGTGATAGTTTATACAGTTTAAAAAACTCACTACGAGAAGAACAACACAAGATAATAAATAACATTGAAAATCTAGAATTAGATATACATTACAGCACAGATAGGATAAATTATTATACAGAAATTTGTAACTCTGCAATTACTACAGGATAAAATAATTAATGAATATATCTTACGAAAAAAGTAAATTATTAAAAGATATTAAAACAAAATTTAAAAAATATCCACGCACTAATAAAAATAGATTCACTAGAAACCTACTAAATCTATTATACCTATTAAATCCGCGCACCCCCTACAAATGGTATCAGAGCCCAGCAATTTAAAAAGTACGGAAGAGAAATATATATTAGAATTAGATATATACAGAGCATACGAAACATAAGATATCAATAGTGTGTATGATATTGGTGAAGTTTAAACATTACGATTAGTGAGTGTAGAGTGTGAATGTTACAATAAGTTTGAGCAAGAAAGGGTAAGTATTATACCTTGGTTGGTTGGAGGAATTTACAGCAAAGGGGAGGAGAACAGGGAGATTAAAGTTGGTCTACTGAGAGGTGAAGTAGTACTCTCTGAAGTTGTGTTTTGTTTTACAAACACCTGCACACAAATGTTGAAGTTATTCTTCTGATTTTCTGGCTTTAACTTTACTTTGGTAAACTATGTATTAATTTAGGACTTTATCTATTATTAATATATTTCATTAATGTGGTTTTATTATTCTTCTATTCTCTTTTATTATTCTTCTATTCTCTTTGAATATGCAGACCTTAAAAATACTCAAATTCTAGGGCATAACAACCTGATTACTTCTTGATTTGTCAATGGGGTTGGGTTTGTTGGTGAAGTTATTCTCTCTAGATTAATGTACATAATACTTTGCTTAATGGGTACTTCATTTTCTTATTTGGAAATTACTTTTCTTATTTGGAAATTACTATAGTTGTGTAATGATACTTTCTCTTTTCCTATTTATTCCATTATGTCTGATCTAGATATTCCCTTAACAAGTTAGTGTACGTAGCAAAATAACACATATTACAAAATTACCATACATATATTTTTCACTGATTTTGTTTTATAGGTATGAGTATTTGAGATATTAATGAATTTATGGTGATTCATTCGTGAATGTCACCATGGGATATTATGTTTGTGGATAATTTAATTAGTGGAAAAATAAAGAAAGAGGGGTTCACCTATTCACATACTCTGCCTATTTCTTATTTTTTGTATGCTCCATCGCTAACTAATTTCAAGGCCTATTAATTTGTTGTTTTTGCTCTTACAAGTCGCCTATTTTCCATACTCTTCCTACTTCCTCTTTGATATATGAAATCTTTGAACACTTAATTCATTTGTAGTTGTCTTTCTTACTTACAGGTCTTTAGTCAATTGTCGGTCCACACGCTAACTGCTGTAACACATACCCCCCGAGGTACACTCTTTACCATTACAAAGGCATATTCAGTTAAACTTTCCATTGCCTATTTTATGTATTCTTCTTATTTCATATTTTCATATGCTTTGTTGCTAACATATTTGAACACTTATTCATTTTGTCATTGTCTCTCTTACTTACAAGTATTTATTTCTTCAATTGACAAATCATATACTTGCCAACTTAGGTTGACCAAATCCCTATACAACTGCTCTGCCAAATCTTTTTGACGTACCCATACAACGTAATGCTAATATCCACTTCTCACACTCTGCTCTTCTTCGCTTACCCTTACAACCATCCGAACAAAGAAGGTACACCACATTACCTTACTCACCCAAACTACCACCATCGCACTATAAATATGAAAGATAAAATTAAGAAATAAACAACAATTAATCTATCAAGAACTAGAATTCTTTCCCCATAAAGTGTTAGTTTCTTTTCATTTGATTCCTTTTGCCCCAGTTAAGAGTATTTGAGATATTAATAGTGAGAAATATAGGTTTGCCTATTTGAAATCCTTTGAATATTTTAAAATACAATAGTGGAAGCTAATTTTGTCATTAACACTCCTTTTTTTTATACAAGTTGAATTCTTAATTTAAATCTGGAAGATTTAATAAAGATATAAACTGTAGAGCTTATGTAAACACCATGGTTATTTGAACCAATACCAAATATCTGAGATATTAATACTAAGAGAAATACAGAGACCCATTCGCCTAATTTTCGTACCTTGTCTATTCCTTCTTTAAGATATAACATCTTTGAATACTCATTCATTCATTGTTATTTCTTAAAAAAAATTCAATCGCCAACTAACATTCTTACCAATTGAGGTAAACTCATTACCATTATAAATGCATATTTAGCAAAAATTACATTTACCGATTTTACATACCCTTCATATTTCTTAATTCTGTTGGCTTTGTTGCTCACATATTTTCACCCTTATTCATTTCTTGTTTTCTAATATTTGTTCTTATCCTACTTTACATACTCTACTTTATCGGTCCCAAATCTGATTACTTATTTGTTTGATACTTTACCCTACATTTATTTAACTACTATGTGCTATTGTATTCCAGGATTATGACGGACCAAATAAATAAGGTTGCTGCATAAAAACTCTCAATAAACACCTGTCCAGGTTAGCTTGATGGCCAATTTAGCATTTTAACTACTTAAACTTATAGTTTTAGCTCACATAATGTTGCTTTTATTTGTAGGAAAAGTTGTTTTTAAACTTCCCAAAGATGTAATATATGCGCATACCTCTGAATTACAAATTCAGTATATTCGAAAGAAAATCAAACAAGTAAAGAAAAAAATATATACAAGATTTTGCCAGAGCCATCAAGCAACGAATGGCCAATCATGAATTGTAATTATTTTATATTTTATCATATGTATTTCTTTTGAATTACTTTGTTACTAATGGACATTTTAATTCCTGCCTTTGCATAATACTTCTTACATATGCACTATTTATAAATATATTATTGTTAGGTCCATAATTTTGATGATTAACAAACTATTGGAACCTAGTTACTGAAGTTAATTTGATGACAAAGTTTCAACTACTTAGGGATCAGTTTGATCGCATTCACATCACTATCATCGGGCAGTGCTACACCAGAAAATATAATATTTTTGGCAGTAAGTTGGTGGAAAGACTGCAACACTTTTTTGTCCCAACCAATCAAAATCATCCAAGGATTTTTGAATTTTATATATGCTCATGTTACAACAAGGAAACTCAAGCTTCCATATTCTTACAACATTAAATCACTTGAAGCTCTCAGATTCAAAGACTCTTCTGCAATAGAAACCTACTCAGCTCAATAGTTTGTCTTAAGTTCTTTTTGTATTTGAGTCTTTGCTTTAAGTGTAAACGTTTCCTATAGTTCGATTACATTATTATTACGTATTTTGTTTTTAGTTCTATTCCCAAAGTGTCATCTAGAGTTAGCTCACAAAGAAGCTAGAGTAAGCTTGATTACTTTCTTAGTTAAAGTTAGCTGATTCAGTGGAACAAATATAGTTCTTGCATTAGAGTTCATTGTAATAGAGTTATTACAAGTGAAAGAAGGGTTAAGAGGTTAATCCTTAAAGTCATGGAGTCTGTATTCAAGGTTTCTTGAATCTAGTGAGGCTGTTGGAAATCCTATGTGGTGGGTCTTGGTTATTCTTCCTTGAGCAAGGAATTTCCACATAAAACTTGTTGTGTTTCCCATTTATTTACATTACAACTTTGTTCTATTTAGTTTTCCAGTTGCATACATTAGTTGGGACCCGATCTCAAAGTAGGAGGGCAACTCATGTAATTCTTCAATTAGTATTAGAGTAGGTTCTTCCTAAAAGGTTAATACCTAGGAATGATCTTCTAATATAGCTGCACCAATAAATATCAAAGAGGGTCAATCAACTTCTAGGCCACCCAGATTTAATGGTCAATATTATGGGTGGTGAAGAACTCATAAGCACGACTTTATCATGGTTGAAGACTGTGAGTTATAGGATGTTATATAAGATGGTCCTTTCATTCCTGTAAAGCCTATAAAGGTTGGTGAAATGACTTCAAATATTCCTAAGACAAGGAAGGAATATGATGATACTGATAGAAAGAAGAAAGAGAAAAACTACGAAGCTAAAAGCTTCTTGTGTGTGGCATTGGTCCTGATGAATACAATAGGATCTATGCTTGTTAGACTGTTAAAGAAATCTAAGATTGTCTACAAACTGCTCATGAGGAAACTAGTCAGGTCAAGGAATCAAAAGTATATATGTTGATAATATAATATGAAGCCCTCAACGTAAAGAAAGGTGAGACTATCTAGAAAATGCACACAAGGTTTACTATAATCACCAAAGAACTTCATTGTTTGGGTAAGGATATCAAACATACCAAACAGGTTTGCAAATTACTCAACATTCTACCAAAGTCTTGGGAAAGTAAAGTGAATGCAATCACTGAAGATAAGGATTTAAAGACTATGACCATGGATGAGTTAATAGGAACCCTAAAGACCTATGAACTCTAGAAACAATAGAACAAACCCAGAGGTGAGAAAAGGAAAAAAGAAGAACCTGGTCCTCAAGTCAACAAAGAAGGACTCCAGTGCTGATAATAAGAAAACAACTTACATCACCAAGAAATTTTTGAAGATTATGAGAAGAACTGGTTTACTTCCAAAAAGAAAAGAATCTAGCAGATATCATAGGGATATCAAGGCAAAGGCAAATGAGATATGTCACAAGTGTGGCAATCCGATTTACTTTATCAAAGGTTTTCCTTTTGACAAGGTTAAATACAAGAAGTATATCAAACACTCTAGTGAAAGAGTGTAAAAGAAGGACTGGGTCCTTGATAAGTATAGAAAAAACGTTGCTGCTGATAGAGCTATGAAGTAGATCCTTACAGTTTGGGAAGACTATTCTGGTACGTCTAATGAATTAGAGAAGTAATAATATATGTCCATGATGGTGGTTGAGGATGATGTTCAGATCTATGACTCTTTTTTTACCCTAATGGTCAAATCAGATAAGGGAAAAGGCATCATTTCCACCCTAAACTATACCCAAAAAGTCTAAGCCACACCTAAACTATACTAGTGACCTATTACACACCTTAACTATAAAAAAGTGATATTACTATCTCCCCGCAACCCTCATTCTAAGGTGCGTGTGTTACACTTATTTTAGGCGTGTCCATCCTATTAAATAACAAAAGTAAACGGCTAAAAACATTAAGGGAAAAGTCATCGTTTCCACCCCAAACTATAGTCAAAAAGTCAAATCCATACCTATACTATATAAGTGACCTATTACACACCTTAACTATAAAAAAGTGATACTTTTTATTGACGTGGTGCTGATGTGGCAGCGCATGTAAAACACTACACCACATGCAAGTGGTGGTAGCCTGACAGGGTGTAAATAGTTTCACTTTTTTAAAGTTTAGGTGTGTAATAGGTCACTAGTATATTTTAGGTGTGTCTTCGACTTTTCGGGTATAGTTTGGGGTGGAAATGATGCCTTTTCCCAATCAGATAATGATGAAGATGAAAAGATAACTCTTCTAGGCATAAAAGAAAATCTCAATAATTATTCTCCTAAGGAATTAAAGTCTCTTGATGTTTTGTGTGAGCTAGGAGTCTCTAAGTAAAAATATTGATGAAATACAAGTAGAAGGGGTGGAACTAATTGAGCAAATGTCTAAGCTTCAGGAAACTTCCCAATCCCTCTCTCTTGAAAATGATCTATAAAATGGAAAACTTAGTTAAATATCTAAGTTTAATTCAAAAAGGAAGGGTGAAGGCAGCAAAATACAATTTGATCTTAAAGAAAAATTGGCCAAGTCTAACGCAAACTTAACTGCATCACTAGAGAGGAACTTCAAACTTGAGAGGGACCAGGTTCGGATTAAGGTTGATCTTGAGAAATATCTTAAGTGGGAACCTCCTCCCATGTTCTGGAAGGTTTAACTGCTCAAAAGTTTAACAACAAAAGGGTTTTTCGTTTCCAGAGTTCAAGTGCACCATATAACCCACATAGCAAATGTATGTCTATTAAGAACAATCTTTTGTGCACTCATTGGGTAAAAATAGTTATTTAAAAGACTTGTACCACTCAAGGATGGCTACTATAAGAAACTTGAGAAGATCATCCAATTCCTAGAAAAATAATAACCTTCTTCCTGCTTGGACTAAAAAGAATTTGATCTTTCCCTTGTCCCCCTACTAGGAACTTAAGCTAAAATGGGTTCCCAAAACTAAATACTAATGTGTTTGAAGGGTAAAGTAATAAGAAGCAACCTCCACTGGCACATAGATAAAGGTTGTTCATAATATATGACTGGAAAAATTGAAGACTTTCTATCGCTCAAAGCCCATGAAGAAGGTAGCATCTCCTTTAGTGATGGTGTAAAGAGTACAAAGTAGGGATTGGAAAGGTTGGGAATAGTTTAGGCCAAGCCATTGATGAGGTTCACTTTATGGATGGTCTAAAATTTAGCTTGTTGATTATGTCATATATTTGTGACAAGGGAAATAAGGTAAAATTTATGTCTGGCAAGTGCATGGTCACAAGACTCAAGGAAGGTGAATTTATTCTCATAGCCTTGAGAAACAAGAATATATATGTTGCAACTCTAGGGTTAAGCAAACCTAAAAACCTAAGACATCTGAGTGTGCAAAAAGATATTGTTGAATTATGCCACCAAAGGTTGGATCATGTAAGTTGTTCACTATTGAACAAGCTGGTCTATAAGTACCTAGTTTAAGGACTACCAAAGTTAAAGTTTACCTACACCAGAGTTTGTGATGCTTGTGTGAAGGTTAAGTAGAACATATCTTTCTTTAAGCTAAAGAAGGAAGGAAGTACATCCAGACCTCTATAGTTTCTCCATACGGATCTGTATGGACCTATACAGATTTCAAATAGAGGAGGAACAAAGTACATCCTATTATAGTTGATGACTATTCCAGATTCACCTAGGCATTCTTTCTCAGGACCAAAGAAGAAACCTTTTGTGTGCTTAAAGATTTCGCCAAACAGGTCCAAGTGAAATGCAATAAAAAAATAGATAAATCAGATCTGACCATGGCACAGAGATTAAAAATACTAAGTTCAATAAGTTCTACAATGAGTTTTGAATCAATCACAACTTTTCTTCTCTTAGAACACATCAACAAAATAGTGTTGTGGAATAGAAGAAAATAACCTTGGTGGACATCTCCAACATTTTACTGATTGATATAGAAATAGCTCAGAACTTTTGGTTTGAAGCAGTTAATATAGCATGTCATGTGATTAGTAGGTCTTTTATTAGGTATTTTCTTAATAAGACTCCTCATGAGCTTATGAACATGAAGAAGCCCAAGTTAAGCTACTTCAAACCTTTTGGATGTAATGTTTTGTGGTAAACAATGGGAAAAATGATCTTGGGAAATTTAACCCAGGAAGTGACAAAGGTACCTTTGTTGGTTACTCTTTAAACAAATCTTACAGAATCTTCAATAAAAGAACCCAATATATAAAGGATAGTGTCCATGTTGTGTTTGATGGAGTTGGATGTTCTAGTGCAAATATTTCTCTGGATGATGCAAACCTTGAAGAACTCCTTAAGGGTCCAACAAATTCATGTGAGAATTATAATGTCACAACCCGAGACTACCCCTAGTCGTAACATGTTGCTTAGACCTACAAGTGATCCCAATCTAACCCAGGTTCTGGCATAATACTTAAGTAACTAATTATTATTATTATTATATATATATATATATATATATCTATATGCTAAAGAATTGAGCAGAAACATAATCCACATGAGAAAGTTGTTTCAGTACAGAACTAATTAAAGTTTACAACACAACAATCTGAGGGAGAGGAACTTAAATTACAAATTCTGACTCTAACTATACATTTATGTAGCCTCTACTATATTGACTATAAGTAGTCAGGACATGACCTTCAACTTTCCCTAATCAATATATAATAATAATGAAAATAAAATATAGGAACTGCAACTGACTTGAGTCCTAGAAATAAGAGAACTCATCAACTGTTGGCTGAATGTTGTGAATTATCTGACCTTAGTGTGTGGGCTACATCTGGTACCTATATTATAAAGGAATGTATCCACAACTCATATATGTGGTTAGTACTTTGGAATATATGAGTATATGAGACATACACTAAATCATAGAAATGTTTAATGTATGTTTTAAAACTAAGGACATAAGCTATTTTTCTGAAATATGCATACAAATCATAGTTATATATAAAAGGTGTAAGACTTACTAAAATTTCTATATCATGAGATAAAAATATTTTTGTAAGCTGGAAAGTGGTAGAAATATGAGTACTATATGCAAATATCAAGTTAAAGTTGAATAGGCTTTAAGGCCATACTGAGAATCATGTATAAATACTAAGCATAAATGCATGACTATGTAAAACAAATGCAAAACTAAGTAAATCATGTACTAAAATAATCTGTAAAATTGAATAACTTAATAGCTGATAAATAAAACACTTAGTTATGTAAACCTGAGCTGATATAATCTAAATACTAAACTAAAACTGTAGGAGCTATCATTTAACCGACATGTCCTAATCTGAGCTAATCGGGGACCAACCTATAACCCCAGTTGGAAGGGTGTCAGTATTTTACCTCGGGTACCAAAATTAGTTGTACAAATTTACTATACTGATGTTCTGAAGGACTAGGGTGTCAGTCCTCTACTGGAGGGTGACCGCTAAGAGAGTGTTAGTCCTCTACTAGCGGGTCACATCTCTTAACCTACGATGGATATGTAGTTTTGGAACGTAGGAACTCCTACTAAAATGCTCAGTCCTCTACTGGCGGGTGAGCCTGCATCCGTAGGTTCGCTCAGTGCTAAGTTCTACTCCTAACTGAAAGACACTCAAACATAAGTTGGTACTACACTGATAACAGATATGCGCAAGTCATGGTATTTTGAAAATATTAGTGCATGTAGAATCTAAAGTAATTATGAACATATAAACTGATGTATTTAGCATGATGTAATACTAGCAAGTGCCTATTATGACAATGTTATAAACTTTGTAAGATAAACATAAGATGATTAACTTGAAATATGGAAAACTTTAACATACAAGATCAACTAGGTATCAGGTGTTCATAACCCACCAGTATGGAAAATAATATCATTAAATATGATAAATTCAAAATAATGGCATGATAGGAAATTTCATAACTTGAACTCAAGAATTCAACAATTTCATCATTGTAATAAATTATCACGATTAAAGTACGGAAGAATACTTGAAATAATGAGGGAACACTATTCCATGGTAGAATTCAAGAATTTCATTGAGGAAATAATGGAATTGATACTTTTTATGGATCCCTAAATAAAAGAGAAATTAAACTTGAGAATTGGAAACTTCGGGACTCAATAGGTGAAACAGAACTATTGATGAATATCCCACATACCTGAATTTCTTGAATTCTTGAAGGAAAGCATGAATTTGGATCCTTAGAAGCTGAATTTTTGAAGAAGAACCTTTATTTGGTGTTCTTGAGGATTTGGGAGAAGAGGGATTGTGTAATTAGTGTGGTTTGGAGTTATGGGAAGATCAATTCACGTGACTATTAGTTATATGATAGTTTAGGACATAGATGACTTGTTTACCCTTGAAAAACTAAAGAGAAAATCGGATTTTAGCATTTTTGAACAAGGTTCGTGCCACGCTGAAATTGTGAACCCTCACTGGTTCCTCACAAAAATGCTCATAACTTTTTGCTCGGACATCAAATTAAGGCAAAATCAAATGAGTTGGAAAGATGAAACATTTATCTATAATTTGGTAGGTCTTGAGCTCCAAAATTCTATATTTCAGAAGTTATACACATTCAAAGTTTCCCTTATAGGATCAAATACCAAAAATTTGGTCGAATCAAAAGTTCTTAACTCAACTTTGCTCTAAGTGTTTCCGATGAACATTCTTCACCTCAAAATCACTTTACACACTATTTTAATGATCATGAAACATATATTCATATATAAATCATGGGATTGGGGTTTATACACATAGGAATGATGGTTCAAATTATAGCCCAAAAATGCATTTGGTTATAGATGATAAGTCTGAAGAAAGTATCAAGGATGGTAAAAACTCTCAGGGACAAGGTTTATCTCCTAACAATGAAGATGATTAAGAATAACACCAGGAACCTAGTTCAGCTCAACCCTCAAATGAAAAAGTTAATCCTCACTCCAGCTTAGTGGATCATCAGTTTTGAGAGGATAACACCTCAATAGAAACTGGTCCCAGTTCTAGTCAGCTTACTTATGGAAGAACCAATCTTCACATCCTCTTGATAATATACTTTGCCCTCTAGATTTAGGTATACAGACCAAGAATAGAGTAAGAAATCTATGTGTTTTATTAATATTCTTGTCTTAAATTAATCCTAAAATATGAAGGAGGCTTTGAGAAGGATACATATTGGATAAAGGCCATATAAGAATATCTATATTAGCTTGAGAGAAGAAAAGTTTGGCATTTAGTCCCACGCCCCTCAGACAAGACTGTCATAGGGACCAGGTAGGTTTATAGAAACAAAACTAATGAGCATGGTAATACTATCAGGAATAAGGATAGGTTGGTGGTGCAAGGCTATAATCACGAAGAAGGCATAAAATATGATAAAACTTTTACTCTAGTGGCTATAATGGAGGTTATTCAATTTCTCATTGCCTTAGCTTCCTATATAAAGTTCAAACTATTTCTGATAGTATGAGACTGCTTTTCTGAATGAATTTCTTAAACAAGAAGTGTATGTGATGAACTCCTAGGTTTTGAAGATATTGATTTTCCAAATCATGTTTTCAAATTGGAAAAAACTCTATATGGTTTAAATCAAGCCCCTAGAGCTTTGTACCAGAGGCTCTTAAAGTTTTTGCTATATGTAGTTTTGATGATATGAAGCTAACTGCAATGTACCAAGTCCTTGAAGGTTCATGGTACAGTACAACTGGCATATATTTCTACACAGTTTTGTCCTCTTGTGTAACAAATTTGTAGGTTCTGCTTATATTGAATAGGAAACATGGTCTAATGATATTTTAGCCCTAATCATCACTCATTTATAAAAAGAAAAAATTCTTCTTTATTAAATGTTTTTTGGCAAAAACAAAGAGTGAAGAGAGGCAACAAAAAACCCATTTCAACACTGGTCAAGTTCTTAGTTTTTTAAGTATGCTTAAAGAGAAATTACTCTTAAGTGAGTTCTTATTTGTAAATGAATTACTCGTGTTACAAGAGTGATGAACTTTTATCTTTGAGTAGAGAGTGCTTAGGTAGAGTTTCCTATGTTTGATACTAATTAGAGTTAATCAGTGTAGAGGGTTCTTGGCGGAGTTGTCAAGATGAGTTTATAGTAGAGTTATTACAAGTGAAAGGAACCTATAGTTAGGTTGATTAAAGACTGTGATCAAGTGCTTGATTATAGTGGATTTTAGAGTGCATGTGAGGAAAAGTCGTGATTATTTCATTCGTTGAAAAAGGAGGGTTTTCATGTTAAAATCTTGTGTTTTTACATTTTTTGACCTGTTTTTTGATTCCTGGTTACTTTACATATTTTTCCTGTGATTGACTTTGAGAGACATGGCCCCTCACTGTGTGGTGTGACCCTTACAGTTTCAACAATTAGTATCATAGTTGGTTAACTCTAAAAGGTTCACACCTAGAGTGTCTTAGTTATCATGGCCGCTCCACCTAATCTTGAAAAAAGGCAAACTACCATTAGACCACCAAGATCCAATGGGCAATATTATGGGTGGGGGAAAACTAAGATGTTTGACTTTATTATGTCTTAAGATAGTGAACTGATGGACGTCATGTTCCTGTTAAAGAAGTCAAATAAGAAGAAATAACTAGAATAATTATTAAAAGCAGGAGAGAGTACGATAATGAAGATAGAAGAAAAATTGTAAAAACCTACAAGGCCAAGAAATTACTAGTCTGTGGCATAGGGCCTGATGAAAATAATAGGATCTCAGCTTACAAAAATGCCAAAGAGATTTGGGATTGCTTGAGGACTTCTCATAAAGGTAATACTGATGTGAAGGATTGAAAAGTAGACATGCTGACTACTCTATATGAAACCTTCACCTATAAAGAAGGAGAAACCGTCCAAAAAATGCATATAAGATTCACTTTTATCACTAATAAGCTTCACTGCGTAGGACAAGTGATTCCAGTGTATAAGAAAGTGAAAAAATTCTTGGTGTCCTTCCTATGTCTTGGGTAAGCAAAGTGGATGCTATAACTTAGGCAAGACACCTAAAGACCCTCACCATGGATGAACTGATTGGAAATCAAAAAACTTATGAGCTCAAGAAAAAAAATAGCTAGATAAGAAGGAAATTAAAAGAGAAAAATCTATGGCATTGGAGGCTTCAAAACATGATTCCAAGTGAAGATGTTATAGATCTGCCTATTTTTCAAATAGGATTGTTAGAGACATAAGAAAGAGTGGTCAGTTCCAAGAAAAAGTAGCAGCAATAAAAAGGAAAACAATGTTGAGGTGTGTCACAAAGATGGAAGTCCTAAGCATTTTATCAAAGACTGCCCAATTCACAAATTACATTATCAGGAGTGTCTCAAGACTGTAGGTCACAAGGGAAAGAACAGGACTAGATTACTAAAAATTCTATAAGGAAGGCAGAAGCTGAGTATGTTGTAAAGCAAGATCTGGCAGCATAGGAAGAGTCTTCTAGTGATTCAAGTGAAGATGAGATGACTGGAGATGTTTCTATACTAGCAGTGGAAGACAATCTAATTATCTATGATTCCTTGTTTTCATTCATGGGAAACACAGAAGATAAAAAAAGAAAATGAGGCAACTCATTTTATTAATAAGAAGAATCTAGCTAATTACGCTGCCAAAAATATAAAAAGGCTTGCTAGTGTCTTGATTGACTTTGTATGTGAACTTGGTTCTGAGAAAAATGCTTTAGAGAAGAAAGTAGAAAATCAAAAAGATGAATTATTTGCCTTAACTCTTTCGATATCTGAAATTGAAGAAATGGTCACTAAATTGAAGTCTAAAAATCTAAATTGTATGAGTTATTTGAAGAAGGTAAATGATGTAGATGGTAAAGGGAAGAAGGAAGCCTCAAGGCTTCAGATTGATCTTGAGAAGAAATTGAAGGCTTCATAAAAACACCTTATGTCAGCACTTTACTAGAGTGAAGAGTTAGAAAAGGACTTGGTCTATTTGAGAAAAGAGTTGATCAAGTCTTTTAAATGGACTGTTTCCTCACAGATCCTTTCAAACTTGACTAATCAAGGTATTAATGATGATAAAGGCAAAGGGAACAAACTCCTATGCACTCACTGTAGAAGATATGGATATTTAAAAGAAAGCTATTAGCACTGGCTTAAGGCAAAATTAAGAAATACGGGATATATTTAGTAAGCGAATGCACATCCTAAGGGCTTCAAGTCTCTGATAAAGGTAAAGAGGAAGCTATCACTGCCTAGATAGGCTATGAAAAATTTGATCACACCATTATCCTCCTACTGGAAACTCAAAATTAAGTGGGTTCCCAAATCTAACTTGTGATCATGATTCCAGTAATGGGAAGAGAATTGTAATCCAGAAGAGCTCGTTGATTAAAGGGGTTCAAAGTTCAATGATAAAAGGTTCGACAATATTCTCTCTCTTAAGAAACTTCAAGATGGAGGTGTCTCATTTTAAAATAAATGATTTCAAGGGACCTGGTCCCTAGGAAATCCATCTCAGAAGTAGAAGCTTTGACTGAATGAATAACATATGAATCAATGTCTTTTCCAAAATTTAGCTATGTTCAGGAGACAGGTATCCATGATAATGTAGGTGCATGTTAATCTTACTTAACTCTATACCATTGCAGGTATACATCTATGGGAATAGCTTAGAAGGAGAATAATTAAAGCAAATACAAGTATAGAATTCAGTCAAAAAGAGAGGGATCTGGTCCCATCTCTCATGTTAGTACTGACATGATGCTTAAGTAATCAAAAAATATTTTTTGAAAAGCCATGTAATTTTCTCTTCTCTAAGCCGTCAAGTCTTTTATAAAATAAGGAGTCACACTTCTTAGGTTCAGTCATATCAATTCAAAAGGAACATCTTTTAATAACATTGGTCACTTCTTAAACATGCTAAATCATACCTTTTTGTCATTATTCTTCAACTTGTCCAAATCATCCTCTCAAATCTACAAGTCTTCTCTAAGCCAAACTGGACCCAGCTTATCTCTGTCTCTCAAAATCAAATGGATTACATTACTACTTCCTTAAACCAAACAAAAGACCATGAAGTATATAAAACTCTAGAGAGTCAAACTAGATATCTCTAAGTTGAATAGTTTGATTCTTTTGAAATTGAAACCATTGAAAACATCACCTCTAGTCCCCAATAGTAATTTGAGTCAATTTTTATAACTGAATCTTCCTTAGAATGTCCAGAACCTACAATCAAGTCAGTCTCCACTGAACCATGCTTAACCTTGGAAGTTTATGCTCAACCAATCATGATAGATAATCCAAACCAAGGGTTTGGGTCACCAATAAACCAAGAAATTTCTCAACCTAAAACTCTCTTCTCTCTAGGGAATTCAAAGCTACCTGAAAACTTCTAATTTCCTAGATTATCTAAAAAAGTTGAATCCTTTGAAACATTATTAACACTTGATTCTCCTATGACCTCAGATTCAAACCCTATTTTTGCTTATCTATTTTATGAAGAAATTCTGGTGAAAAAGGTTGATCTTTCCTTCAATGAGAACTGGGTAGCTAAAAACTTTCTCCTGCTTGTATATGAAACCAAAGAAAGCTCAGTTGATGGAGTAGAATGATGAATTAAATGGGGAAAAATATATTTCTACCTCCAAATGAGGAGAATAGGAAGGAAGAAGATGAAGCGCCTCTTAGATGGACTGTAAAGAAACTATAGAGAAGTAGAGAAAAGGAAAAAATAATGGACTCTAAGGTGAAAGTGACAAGAACCTATTGTACAAGAGGTTCTAAAAAGAAAATGATGGAAGATGCTATGAAGGCCAATAAAATTTCACCATAAAAAGAAGAAGGTTGAAGAAATCTATTGCAGTAGAAGAGGAAGAAAATATGGAAGTAAAGGAGGTTGAAAAGAGGGAATACATAGATTTAGTAATTTCTATTACTACTAAAGAAAAAAATAATAAAGGTTGAAGATGATGAGAGGACTAGGTCCTCTAAGTCAAAGACTAGTAGCTCTACTGGAATAAGGCAGAAACATATAGCTGTCAAGAAAAGAAAAGACACTGAGGGACCTGTTCCTAAGAAGAGAAAAATTGATGAAGAATGAGAGCCAAGTAGTGAGCTTAAAATAAAGAAAAAAAAGGAAAACAAAGACATTTCCAGAGAAAAAATGATTGGGAACCTAAGAACACAAAAGGTTTTGTCTAGGAGAGTGTTCAATCCAAAAACTTATGAAAAACTAGGAATGGTCAAACTGGTAGAGTATATGAGGCATCACGGTTGGTTGCACCTGCCAGAAGAACTAACTCCTATTGTCTTTGAAGGTAAAGTGAGAGAATTCTACTACTCCATAGAATTCTGAGATGATGGTTTGAGTTTAACTGCATAAGTGCAGGGAATGGTTCTTAAGTTGGATTGAAAAATACTAGGAAGGATCCTGGATATACCTGTTGTAGGGGTAAGAACTGTAGTAAATCTACAGCATTCTATTGAATTAATAATTGAGGCATCAAAGGTAGGAGGGACCTCAACAGTCGCAGTGAAAAAAAAATTCTAAAAAGTGATTATCAGCTGGTATTTGAGTTTATCAATGAGGTCCTATTACCAAGGTCTAAAAAAAGAATAACTATCTCCAGTGTTGACTTGTTTTTTATTGAATCCTTAAGCATGTTTGAATTGATAAGCCTTCTTGCTCTAATAACTGAGCATATGCATAAAGTGATTCATGAAAATAAATATAAACACGAAATTCCATATAGATATCTCTTGAACAAGCTGTTTGAAAATTATGGTGTGAATAAAACTAATGGAACACCTGGAACAGCTAAGCAGATGATCATCCTGACAATTCATATGGAGAATAAATGCATAGAGGGCAAATCTGGATTTGTCTCTCAAGTGTCTAAGTTGTTAGTTGTTCAAAAAAAAGTTGTGAAAGAAAATGGAGAAATTAAGGATCAAGTTGGCTGCCAAAAATGCTGAAATAGTTAACCTAAAGTTACAAAATCAGAACTTGTCCTATCAGGGACCAGATGTCACTGATGAACTTGCAGCTTAAAATGTAAAACACCAGGCAAAAGTGGCAGAACTGACTGGTAAAATTCAATAACTAAATGCTAAAGTAAAGGATCCCACCAAATAGTTGTTGGATGCCCATAATGCTGAAAATTCAAGAATGGAGATGCTACTTAAGTCCCCTTCCCCCAAACCTCCCTCTACCTATGCCATGTTATCTCTATCCTCTAATCAATCCTATGTCAGTATCAGATTTTTCCTCTTGTATTGGTTTTTTAAGACAGTTATTTTATGTGTTTATTTTGGTATGATTGTACTGGTACTGACTTTTGCTTTATGAATGCATAAATTCTACGTGTGTACTTTATTTATCTCCTTTATTTTAAGTTGTTCTTCTTGTTAGTATTTCCCCAGCAACTATGAGTTTATTAGCCTATACTTATCTTTACACTTGGTTTACTACTAATCCTTTTCAATGATGCCAAAAGGGAGGATACTGACTTCATATGTAAGGCTTAGGTGTGTGTGTACTCATGTATGGTGCATGTTGATAGAGGGAAGTATGGTAAGGCGCAGTGATAGGGGGAAGAAAACGTGTGCACAGAGATTTTTCTACAAATGACAACAAGGGACCAGGTCCTTATGTTGTATAATGGTGAAAGAATGATGCAGGGGAAAAATTCAACTTTAGGGTGGTAATCACACTGATTAAATGTAATGGATGTGCTCAAACCTGTAGGGTTGGTTTGTCATCATCAAAAAGGGGAAAATTGGTATATGTAGTTTTCATGATGAGCATCTAACTACAAGGGACCATGTCCCTAGATGTTCATGGTATAGTACAGCAGGCACAATTTTGTCTGCTTGTGTAACAAACTTACAGGTGCTACTTGTACTTAATAGTACACCTAGTACAATGATATTTTATCCCTAATCATTACTCATCTATAAAATAAAAAAAAATACTTCTTCATTAAATGGCTTTTAACAAATACAAAGAGTAAAGAGAGGCAGCACAAACCCTATTTCAACATTGCTCAAGTTCTTAGCTGTTTATGTGTGCTTAAATAGAAATTATTCTTAAGTGAGTCCTGATTTGTAAATTAATTACTTTTGTTATAAGAGTAATAAACTTTTCTCCTTAAGTAGATAGTGTTTAGGTAGATTCCAAGCAAGTCCAAAGGAATCACACCTAAAAGATGCCAAAAGGATTCTAAGATATCTCAAGGGCACCCCCGAACTGGTCCCCCTCTATCTTACTAGTGTTAATTTTTACCTTATTATGTATGCTGATGTTGATTATGTTGGGGACCTGGTTTACTGGAAGAGTTCCTCAAGAATGGCTCACTTCTTAGGTTTATCTTTGATCTCCTATGGCACGAAAAAACAAAACTCAATGGCTCTTTCAACTACTTAAGTTGAATATGTGGCAGTTGCCATATGCAGTGCTCAATTAGCTTGGATCAAGCAGCAACTTAAAGGCTTTGGAATTCTTTCAGACTGTATTCCTCTATTCTGCGACAACAAAATGCTATTATTATGACTAAAAATCAAGTTCAACATAAAAGGACCAAATATATTGACATTAAGCAACATTTTCTCAGAGATAATATGGAGAAGGGAATGATTAAGATGGTCTTTTGAAAAACTGAGGACCTAATAGCTGTTATATTTACTAAGGCACTTGGTAAGGAATAGTTTGACAGGAACAGAATGAAGCTGGGGATGATAAGACCAAGTTGAAAGAATGTTATTCTTCTTAATCCTCCAAAATGGTTATGATTTGATGAGCATGTATCCATGTAAGATAATGTTACACATTCTAACCCAATCTCATATATTCTGCAGATATACACCCATGGTAAGGAGAAAAAGGTTATGGAGGAGTATGTTACAGTTTCATGCACAAAGAATTTAGCAAATCATGTAGGGACCAAGTCCCTCATCGGGTTAACATAACACTCTTTTCTTAAAATATAGCATTATAAAATTAAAAACGGGCATGCCACGTAGACTTCCCACTGTTTCAAAAGGCTGACACCCCCACTTTAAGTCCAAGAAACACATCCAGCTAATCAGACACGTCTCCTTTCTTACACCCCTTAAAATTAATCCAAACCCTTCCTTTCTTACTTATTTAAACAAATTTGTACTCTCTTTCTTCGTTATTTAAAATTTTTTATTCTTGCCCTATTAGTTTCCAAACTCCCTTACTTCTTCACATTCCAATATTCACTAAACATTACAAAGTATATCACCATGCCTCAACCTTTTTCATCTTCTCCTTCTCAAATTGAAACCATATTTATTTTCATTCTTTATCTAACTTCTCCTGCTCTTGACTCAGAACTAGAAAATCCCTTTACCATAATTAAGTTTACCCTATCCTTTCTTTCTACAAATATGACTATTTAATCTATCAAAAGGATAAGATGTTTTTGCATTATCTTCTAAGCAAAAGAAAGATCAAATTGCTTTACCCACATCTGACCTAGTAATGGATAAGAACTCAAAAAATACTCCAAAACCCTTTAACCTATTTGTTCCTCCAGAATTAGTTTCAGCATCCCCATCAAAAGTTTAGACCCCTGAAAAGGTTGGTTCATTAAGTAAGTCAGGTAGCCCTATTGTTGATAAAAACATTTTTTATAAAGATTTACCCACTGTAAAGTGAACCTCCTACAACATCCTTAAAATAAGTGAACAAATTAGGATCCAAGGATTGACTGCATTGAATAAGGAGCCTCTAAGGATTAAGTTTCTCCCACTCCTCCTAAATGGGATAATACTCTTAGGTGTTTGTCTACTCGATGACAAAATGAGGCCCCTAAAATTATTAAAGAATATTGTGACATCTTGCCTCCTCTTATTGTATCATATCAAAAAAAAAGGAGAAGAAAATAAGAGTACTGGTAGGTAAGATAACTTTACCTTGTCGTGGAAAATATCAAAGAAGGGTGTGTCGACCACTGCCAAAGTTCAAATTTAAGCTAGTCAAAATGCATAGGACCAGGTTTAGTTCAAACAAATGATGGATGATGCTTTGATAGAAAATAAGCAAAAAACACAAAATAGGAATAGTTTGAAGAAAAAGGCCATGGAAATCAAAGTTTGTGGTGAGGAATTGGTTTCTGTAGATGAGATAGAGAAAACTAAAATTGATTATGATAGTGATGAAAGTAATTTCAATAGCATTTTTAGTTGTGATTCTAAGGATAAAGTTAGGGATGATATTGTAAAAAGTGTGGCTACTAAAAGAGCTAAGCCATAGGGTGGCGCTATTGTCACACTAAATAAGAAACGAACATAGGGACTAATGATCAAAAAGCCAGTATATATTAGTAAATAAAAGAGGAAAGAAAAAAGTCACATGGTTCTAAGGGACCAGGTCCTAGCTCCAAAGTTGCCAGAATGTCTAAAGCTTCTAGGATCTCAGTCAAAGGAACTGGTACTCGTGGCCAAGTCTCTATAGAAAAAGGAAAAGGAAAAGAGTTTACAAGGGAGAAAAGATAATAAATCCTTAATACCTAAGAAGGCCTGAGGGTTAGAGCTTTTAATCCTGATGTTTCTCCTATTTCTGTCATGGCTGAGTTGATAGAGAAGGTGAAATTTTAAAGTTGGGAACATCTCTTTGAGCCCCTCGTTCCCAATTTATATGAGGAAAAGGTCAGGATGTTCTATCATAACATCACCTTCTCTGTTAATTCTCTATAGTTAACCATTCAAGAGAATGTCGTAAACATTACTCTTGATGAGCAGGTGGCGGCTGAAATCTTGGGTGTACCCACTAAAGTGACAAGTTCCATAGAGAATGAAAGTGGGTCTGAGAAATTTTTGACTATTTATGGAAAGTTGGTGACCTAAATATTAAGAATGTGAGCTAGAAAGCGTTGAAAAGAGAGTTTTATCTTCTCTTTGAACTAGTCAACAAATCTTTGTTTCCACCTGAGAAAAGAACAACTGTAATAGATACTGACTTGTTTATTATGTACGTACTTTTGAAGTTCTAATTTATTATTCTCCCTACAATCATCATTGAGCACATATGCATGGTAAGTACTAGTAAGGATGGAAAACATAGGTTGGCATATGAATTTTTGCTGAGCAGGGATTTTTCATACTTTAATGTGGAATATAGACTTGGGAAAAAGGGCTTTGTGAAATAGATGTTTAACTTGACAACGTTAGAAGAGAATGAGTGCATTCCCAGAAGGAGTGGCGCTAAGTCAGAATCTTTAGTTACTAACTTGATTAATATATAAACCAGGTTGGGGAAAGAGTTGGAAGAGGTGAAAACTATTTTGTCATGGAAGGATGCTGAGATTATGTCCCTAAAAGATAAAATTGTGAAAGGTGTGATAAGAGACCAGGTTAGACGGAGAGCCTTCGTGCTGAGAATGAGCTATTGTGTTCTATGGTCCTAAAGTTGGTAGCCAAGGTTGAGGATATAACTCAACAACTTTTGAGAAATCACGTTGCTGAAAATAAGAAGATTACTTTGCTTTTTTATCAAGTGACCCATACCCCTTCTGGTCCTTTAGCTGAGCATCTGCACAAACTGGTCCTTTTTGTGTGTCCTTTTCTTTTAAGACCTATTATGTCTAATCTTTTTAAGTCTTGTTATTAGTTCCGTTTTTGACTCTATTCTATGGAATTGCCTGTATTTAGTTTTTAAAATATTCTTGTTTTTGAATTAATGTATGATGTTATCTAGTTGATCAATCAATGAGTTTTGTTTAGTGTTGTCAACTCTCTTATCTTTTTCTGATTTTTCTTACTCATGTCAGTGTATCCTCACTGGCTATGTGTTAAAATGTGTGCTTGTCTTTCCTTGGTTTGTTGCTTTTTCACTTTAATGATTCCAAAAAGAGAAATATAAGATACGATGGATGTACAAGGTGTGGTGGTTTTATGTTTGTTTTTATTTAGACTAGGTCCTATCATTTAGGGGGAATGTCAAATAGTAGGTGCAATAGGCAGGTAGAACTACTAAGGATGGTATCAACAATAGAGGGAATGTATTGTGACTGCTTAAGGTTAAGTATGGGTACAATTGTGACTGCTTAAGGTTAAGTATAGGTTTGATATCATCAAAATAGAGAAAATTATTAAGTCTTTAATTTTGATTATTGACAAACACATGGACTTGGTTCCTGAAAATATTTTGATGACAAAGTTGTAAGTACTTCAGGACCAGGTTGATCGTATTCATATCACTATCATTGGTCAGTGCTACAGCTAGAAATAGTACACTTCTGGCAGTAAGTTGGAAGGAAGGCAACAATACTCTTTTGTCCTAACAAATCAAAATCATCCGAGGTTTTATTTTCTCTTATATATGCTTATGTTACAATAAGAAAACTTAAGCTTCCATATTCTCATTGTATCAATTCTCTTGAAGCTGTCAGATTCAAAGCCTCTTCTGCAACAGGGACCTACTTAACTCAATAGTTTGTATTAATTTCTTGTTGTATTTGAGTCTTTATTTAGTGTGTAAATATTTCCTATAGTTCTAATACATTATTAGTAGGTATTTGGTCTTTAGTTTTGTTCCCAAAGTATCATATTGAGTTGGTTGACAAAGAAACTAGAGTTAGCTTGATTATTGCCTTAGTTAGAGTTAGCTGAGTCAGTGGAGGCAATGGAGTTATTACATTAGAGTTTATTATAATATATTTATTACAAGTGAAAGACGGGTTAAGAGGTTAATCCTTGAAGTCATCGAGTTTGTATTCAAGATTGTTTGAATCTAGAGAAACTTTTGGAAATCCTACATGGTAGGTGATGGTTTTTCTCCCTTGAGCAAGGAGTTTCCACATAAAATTTGTTTTGTTTCTTGTTTATTTACTTTACAAGTTTGTTTTAGTTTTCCTACTGCATATGTTAGTTGGGCCCAAGTCCCAAAGTAGGAGGGCAACTCGTTTAATTCTTCAATTACTGTATAATCATTTATCAATAAGTATGATAGACGAAAACAAACATGTATGCATTTTCTGGTAAGTAAAAACCTACAAAAAAATCCACAATAAAGATTCACCTACTTTAATTGCGGACATCAAATACATTCATTAATTTTCATTTACTCATTCAATATTAAAAATATTCTACCAAATAAACAAGATTTGGAAGAGGATTTGTAGAAAAAACAACTGATATGCCCATCCTGCTTAAATTATTTTTTATTAGTATTGTTATCCTTGCTTTTTATGATGTCAAGATACTCTTATCAATATTTAAAGACATGAACACCAGTTAGATTTAAGCAATCTTATAATATTTCTTAATTATTAAGAGAACCCAAGTACATGGAATTCTTCTAAATATTGTTCAAATTGTTAAAGACATAAACCTTTCAAGTTACAAAGCTTCGCATCTATATGATGGTCATTTTTTTATCGATCCCTAAAAAAGGAGACCACAACAGGAGAATATAGAGAAAACAAAGTGATTTTGGGTGTTGCAGATGAGAATTTCTAGAGGCAAATATATATTTAGCAATTCTACTCAAATATCTTTGAACTTTAACACATAGGAATTTAGAAGAGTAGTCTTACATTTGCCAAAGAGAAGATGATTTTGAGTAAGTCTACTCTAGTTTGTAAACTAGCCAGTGATATTTAAAGTAATCAATACACTCTATATCAATGGGTTATATAGAGCAATTGATCTGATTTTATTTGCATTAATGAAAATTGGTACAGTGGAGTAGACATTGCATACTTTTGAGTTAGAGAAGGGAAGGAATTACTCATAGAGAGTACGACGAGGGAAAGATAAATAAGAAGTAGTTTCATTGCAGGAAGATAGATTGATATAGTAAAGGATAATGGTGGCTTTCATGTTGGTGAATTAATGAATAAGCACATACCTTCTCAAGGATAATAATGGTTATTTGGTAGTCTATGCAAATAAGAACACAAGTGATATGGTTAAGAGAAATAAAAAATTCACATATGGGCCTCTTCACAAGAACTGCTAATTAATACTAAAGACGATCTTATGATACTAATTTCGTATCGTCAAGAAAAATACCTAAAATAATGCATTATTTGTGATATATGGACTCACAGTTGATGGAATTCGATATTGAAAAGAATTTATTAAGTCGTGACTGTGCGGCCTGTTTTCCACGCATATTATTTAGTGAAAATCCTGACTCTGCCCATACATAATATAATTACTAGTTTAAAAGAAAAAAGAACCCCAACTATTGGCAAAAAAAGTCAAACAAAATCCCTGTTGTTAAGCTTACAAATTGCTACTATTAGGTTGAATCTGTTATATTTCTTTATTAGTATTGGAAAAATAGACGACATAAGGGCTCGCCTATTTCACATAGTAGGAAAACCACTCTCACGTCGGTAGAAAAAAGAAAGATACTCTGGCGTCTTCTCAAAAGGGTCCTACTAGTTCATCAAATAGTTGACATGTTTAAAAAAGTTTACCACCACTTTATATATAATACGCTTCCATCAGTGCAACAATATCTGTTTCATCAATTATACTACAACCAAGTATCAATCTTTCTTAAATTCATATCATATTCTCTCATCTATTACCTATTTTATAATATGGCTTTCTCTCTCCTTAGAGAGTTGGATACTGCTAGAGATGATTGGATGGTTAGATTCAGAGTTCATAGGATTTGGGAATTTACCAAATACAAAATAATTCAAAACATGGTTAACCTAAATTAGCTACTCATAAATGAAAAGGTAATATTACATTTTACTTTTACCTGGATACTTTAATCCATGATATACATTGGAGAAACTAGATTAACAAGTTCCAATATAAGTTAAGTGAAGGTTCTTTAATAATCATCAAGAACTACAAAGTTTCTGACAATGCTTCATAATATAGATGTAATACCCGAGGCTTTTGGTCCTTGAAACTTTTCTGAGTTTTAACTCCCTGCTTTGAACAAAACTCTCTCAATAAACCATAGGTTGTCTTAACAGTTCATGTGACCCTAGTCATAAGGTATCCATAAAGTAGTGTTGAAGTTAATGTCCTACGTAAGACTTGAGGGTACTAGTCATAAAGACTCGTGACAATCCATTAGGACGAGTCGTAACCAAATGATGTAAGTTTGTGGCTTGATTATGCCCTGAGTAAGAGTGCCTTACTAAGATTCATAAGGAGTGTTACGAATCACTAGAGGTAACCGTAAGGTATCTAGTGTAGGTTTTAATTTGGATTTTGTGTTGATTATAACTGGACCCTACGAGTTGTGGGGTCCCATTATGATTCTTATGGCTGAGTCATAAGTTTAATAGTGTAGGGTGCCTTGGTAGTACTACCTTGGTAATGATTTGAGGTGATGAGTCATAAGGAGAGTCTACAATTAAGTGGTTGACCTATAGCCAAAGGCGACACTTTTTTAGCTTTTAAGTTAAGGGCATTCTGGATATTTCTCCTCTTATCCAAACTAAAACCCACGACTTATAACCCTTTTAGGGAGTTATTAGCACTCAAAAACTAATCCAAGTAACTTCTTAAACACTCCAAAGTCTCTCTAAGTTCTCTCAAGCAAGCCAAGCTAGGGTTTCATCAAGTTGGCTATCTACGGGCTCAAGGGATGACTTCTCTCCAAATGTCTTAGTGTTTAAGGCATGTTACTCTTCCCTAATTATTAATTGTGTAAAAGCCTATGTTTTAAAGTATTGTTTATGAGATGTTTATGTTGGTTTGAAAAAAGGGTTGGGGTTTTGAATGCTTATTGTTGAACAATGTTTTCACAAATTTACATATGATTATTCATGCTTTAATTATTTTTTTGAACTTGTGGGTGCTTTGGTGTGGTGAATGAACTAGGGAATGGTGAATTTCTCTAACTTGTGACTTTTGAAGCCCCATGGTGTGAAATTTTTTTTTAATTATGAGAAATATGGAAATTTGTGAAATTAAACTAGTCTCGAACTAGTGCATGATATAAAGAGGTATTTGAAACACAATGGTCTGATTTAATGAACAAAAGGAATAAGTGTTTTCCCTACCTTATATTAATAGACACAGGTATTTGTTCTCCCTAAGTTAATGGAAATTGTTTTGGCATGATGTTATTAGTTTCAAGTGTTTTTAGTATGACGAAACCAATAATGTATGCCTTAATATGGAATATGGTTTAATGAAGGCGAATATGTGATACTTGTTTAATTAGGCTCTAATAAGGGTTGAATAGCTAAGTCATGAAAGTGGAGGTCCGAGTAACCAATACTAGAAACTGCATTTATCGACGGAAGAGGGGTCAAAGTTACCAGGGAGGTTCGAGTCGCCCTTATTATTATTTCATGATTATAGAGGTTTGATTCCCCCGTAAATCATTACATGATCAGGTACTTAAGTCACCTTAGTATATATTGGGAGGTTTGAGTACCTTATGTGCATATATATGAGATTATTCTCCAGTTAGTGTAGCTACATGCACTGGGGCCAAACCAGGGGGTGAGAGCTGGGCCCGTATATCCCGTGAGTATATGTTATAACGGTTGAGCTACACAATCTAGGATAAAGTTTTAAGTGTAGATCAAACCTTATTCCCTCTCTTGACATGCTAAGTATATATGTATATGCATTAGATTATGTGCATTAACTTTGAATGATTTTAAACTATTGATCATTTCATTATGTTATCCCTATCCCTGAGTTACATGGTAGCATCCACCTTGCTAACCATCTTTGGATGCTGTATCCATATGCGATATAGGAACTGGCCATACTTCTACTCCTCCTACTCAATGATTAGGATTCGGGATCAGCTTGGGAGTTGACATTGAAGTGGTGACCTTCCACACATCAGAAGTCTATATTTTATGTTTTGTTCTTTTACTTCTCAGACTGCTCTAACTTATTTTGTCTATAGTCGTGGGCATGTCCAAAAACTTTATTGATATTCTATTAGAAGGCTTTGTTTGGAGTACTATGGTTATTGAGCGATGTCAGTCGGTCATTTAGCCAATCATCGGTGGTTGGTCATAGACATACATTAAAATTTTCTTAAGCTATCGCACGCTATCTTGTTGTATATTAAGAATTATCTAATTGTATGGTGCGTTGTATTTGGTTAAGTTAGGTGTAGGGCATGATGTCCGATCTATGTGGGACTTGAGATACCCATCACTGCTAGGCCCTAGTTTGGGTCGTGACAAAGATGTTATCTGAGCCTAGGGTTGGTGTTATTGGGTGTCCAACAAAGCTATGTTAAGTAGAGTCTTATTTATGGGTGTGTAGCGCTTCATACTTTTAAGGGATAAGCTACAAGGCATTTAGGAATATTTCCCATTCTGGTTGTTCTATTTTTAGGCAATAGCATCTAAGGTCTTGGATCTCTACCCTCTTTGTTTGCCTTTCAGATCATACCTCTAAGAAAATCTGATAACCGTAGGAGCTTTTCTGTCCAGTCTAAGGACAAATAAGGTTATGCTCATCCCACTCTAGGAGTACAAACCTAGTTTAGGGTTCTTGGTTCTGATTACCCTGATGGAGTTCCACTGGTTCCCCTTGTTTCTCCATCGACACCTAGAGCTGATGTGTCTAATATTAAGTTTTTCCAGTTGATTCACTTGCTTACCTAGTTGGTAGCCTCTCATACTCAGTGGGTTACTTCTGTTACTCTATCCTCTGAGGCAACTAGAGTTGGCCAATTCATGAGATTGAGTCCTCCTATTTTTACTGGTTCTAAAGTTAAGGAAGAACCTCAATATTTCATTGATGAGATAGAAAAGATCTTTAGTGTGATGTATGCCACTGATGTGGAGGATGTAGAGTTTGCTGCCTACCAATTGAAAGATATGGCGTATTAGTGGTATGAGAAATGGGACCAGTCTAGAGGCGATGATGTTGTGTCTGCTTTATGGGATGATTTCTCTAGTGATATTTTGGACTGATTCTTTCCTCAGGAGTTGAGAGAGCTAAAGGCGGAAGAGATTGTTAACCTAAAGCAAGGTAAGATGTCAGTCAAGGAGTATACCTTAAAGTTTCATCAGTTATCTTAGTATGCTCCTAAGTTGGTGACTAGCATGAGGGCTAAAATGGGGAGTTCTCTTTTAGGTTATCCTATGACTTGATTCTTGAAAGTAAGGCTGACTTATTAAACAAGGATATAGATATTTCTCGGCTTATGATTTATATGCATCAAGTCAAAGTAGACAAAAAGAAGTAGGCTGAATTTAGGGAGTGGCAAAGTAAGAAGTTCACTACTCAAATCATTGTGAAAGTCAGCAACAGTGTGGTAAAGATATAGAAGGTCTAAGAAGAAATGGGGTAATTCTGGATTCTACTCTATGGCTAGTGCTCCTTATCCGAAGCCATCAGGTGATCTCCATTTGTAGAGTAGTGGTGGTTTTAGGGCATAGGTTGCCCAGTCCCAGGCTAGTGAGGCTCAGCCAGCTCCATCATCCTTCTTACAGATTTTATGGTTAGATGTACCATGGGTTTTGTTAAGAAGGAAGGAATAAGTTCTTCAAATTTGGTCAGAATGGTCATATGTAGAGAAACTATCCTTTTAGGGTTTCTTTTGGGGAAAATAAGATTCCTATTGTTGCAGCATTAGCTCCTGCACCAAAGGGTTCTACGTCTGCTTCTGGCTCCAAAACTAGTCAAAACCGTCTCTATGCCCTCACTACCTGTCAAGAGTCTGAGGCATCCCCTGATATCATTACTGGTATGTTGAAACTCTTTTTTTGTGATATATATTATTTTCTTGATTTGGAGTTCACTCTCTCTTATATAACCCCATTTACGGCAGTACAATTTGGTTTCAGTCTTGAGTGTATTTCGAACCTTTTTTTAATTTTTGCCCCGATAGGAGACTCTGTGATTGCTAAAAAAGTCTATAGAGGTTGTGTGGTGTTTGTTGGCAGTAGAAAAACTTTGGTAGATCTGATAGAGTTAGACATGGTAGATTTTGATGTCATGTTGGGGATGGATTGGCTGCATTCATGTTATGCTTTTATAGATTATCGGACCCATTAAGTCATCTTTAAATTCCCAAATGAACCAGTTATTGAGTGTGAATGTAATTCCCTAGTGCCTCAGAGATGGTTTAATTTGTATCTTAGATCCCAAAAATTAGTTTTTATAGGGTGCCTCTATCACTTAGCACATTTAAAAGAATCTAGATCTGAAGGTCCTTCTTTGCAAATTATCCCAGTGGTCTGCAAATTTTCTGAGGTATTCCCCGATGATCTTCCTTGTATTCCTCCTGATAGAGAAATTTATTTTAGGATTGATCTCATTTCATAAACTCGTCCTATCTCCATCCCTCCATATAGGATAGCTCCAGCAGAGTTGAAACAGCTCAAGGAGCAGTTAAAGGATCTTCTAGATAAGAGTTTTATCCATCCTAGTGTGTCCTCGTGTGGTGCACTTTTTATGTTCGTTCATAAGAAGGATGATTCCCTTCGAATGTGTATGGATTATCGACAATTGAATAATGGGTCGTAAAGAATAAGTACCCTCTTTCGAGGATTGATGATCTTTTTTATCAGCTTCAGGACGCTAAATTTTTCCCCAAGTTTGATTTGATTTGGGTCATCGTGGATAGGATGACTAAGTCTGCTCACTTCTTTCCTGTGAAGACTAATTTCTCTTCTGAGGATTATGCTAAGTTGTTCATTGAAGAGATCGTAAAGTTGCATGGTACTCCAGTTACCATCATATCTGATTGACGTACTCAATTCTTATCTCACTTTTGGAGGTCATTTCAGGGAGGTTTAGGAACTAACATGACCCTTAGCACCATTTTCCACCCACAGAAGGATGGGCAAGCAGAAAGGATGATCTAGGTTTTGGAAGATATGCTTTGGGCTTGTATAATGGACTATGGTGGTAGTTGGGTTGACCACTTGCCACTCATAGAGTTTGCTTACAACAATAGTTATCACTCTAGCATCAGTATGGCTCCTTTTGAGGCCTTGTATGTTAGCCAATGTACATATTTCATCAGGTGGTTTAAAGTTAGTGAGTCTAAGATGTTTGGCCCAGATTTTGTTCACCAAGCGACAAAAAAGTTAAAGGTGATTCAGGAGAAGCTTAAGACCGCCCAAAGTCACCAAAAGTCATATACGAACTCAAGGCAAAGAGAATTAGAATTTAAGGAGGTAGATTGGGTTTTTCTAAATGTGTCTCCTATGAAGGGAGTAATGGGGTTTGGGAAGAAAGAAAAGCTAAACCCTTGTTATGTCTGTCCGTACTTGGTTTTAAAAAAGGTTGGTAATGTTTCTTACAAATTAGAGTTGACTTCTGATTTAGACTCCATTTATCCGGTGTTTTATGTGTTGATGCTGAGAAAGTGCATGGGTGATCTTTTGATGGTTGTCCCTTTGGAAAAAGTGGATATTTAAAACTCCTTGTCCTATGATGGAGTTTTGATGGAAATTTTGGATCAGCAAGTCTGTCTGTTATGGACTAAGGACATGGCTTCGGTGAAAGTTCTATGGTGGAACCAAAAGGATGAGGAAGCTACTTGGCAGGCCGAGGAGGACATGAAGTCCAAGTACCCATTCTTGTTTCTCGATTTGGACAATCGTGCTTAAAGTATGTGCAATTCCTTACCATTTTGTTTTTTGTCTTTGTTAAAGGAAGTTTGTAAATTCCTTGGTATCTTTGTTTTCTTCTTAAAGGTAAGAGTATTTATGTTTGGGGTCTAATTGTGCTTGCAAATATCTCATCTTGTCATTCGAGGACAAATGATACTAAGGGGGGAGTATGTAATGCCCCAAGTTTTTGGTCCTTGAAATTTTTCTGAGTTTTAAGCTCCCTACGTTGACTACAACTCTCCCTATGAGTCGTAGGGTGTCTTGATGGGTCATGTGACCCTAGTAGTAAGAAATCTAGAAAGTGGTGTTGAAGTTATTATCCTGGGTACGACTTGAGGGTATTAGTCTTAAAAACTCATGACAATTCGTTGGGGTGAGCCATAACTAAATAATGTAAGTTTATGGTTTAATTTTGCTCTGAGTATGAGTAGCTTACTAAAATAAGGAGATGTTATGAGTCATAAGGTGTAATTGCAGGGTGTCTAGGTTAAGTCCCAATTTGTTGATTATGATTGGACCCTAGGAGTTGTAGAGTCCCATTATGATTCTTGTTGAAGAGTCGTAAGGTGAACAGTGTAGGCTCCCTTGGTGGTACTACCTTAGTGGTACTGCCTTGGTTACGACTCGTAGTGACAATTCGTAAGCAGTGGGTACGAGTTAGTGGTTAACCCGTAGTCAGAGGTGGTGCTTTTTCAACTTTTGAGTTAAGGGCATTTTGGAGATTTACCCTCTTATCCAAATTGAAACCCACAACTTATAACCCCTTTAAGGTGTTATTAACACTCAAAAACTAATCCAAGTAACTTCTCAAACACTTTAAAGGCTCTCTAAGTTCCCTCAAGCAAGCCAAGCTTGGGTTTCATCAAGTTGGTTATCTAATGGCTCAAGGGTCAAATTCTCTCCAAATTTCTATGTGTTTAAGGCGTGTTACTCTTCCCTCATTGTTTAAAGTATTGTTCATGAGATGTTTGTGTTGGTTTGAAACAAGGGTTGGTGGTTTTGAATGGTTATAGTTGAACAATATTTTTCCATAGTTTACATATGATTATTCATGATTTAATTATGGTTTTGAGATTGTGGGTTCTTGGGTAGGGTGAATGAAATAGGGAATTGTGAATTTCCCATACTTATGACTTTTGAAGTGGTTTTGACCTGATGAGTGGTGAGTTTACCACTCATTCGCACTCATTATTCATGCATATTATCTTGTTTTGACTGAATAAATGAGACAAAATCAATGGATAGATGCACTAATATCCACTCTTTACGGAAATAAAGTATAGGAAACCAAAAGATGTGGATGGGAGCTAAAAAATAATGAAAAGGGACCAAAGAAGAGTGCAGTTGAAAACCTGGAATACATCAACCTCAGTTACCGCAACTGTAGTCCTCTGTCCGCGGTTGCGGTCAGTCAAGACGGTCAAAGCAATATGGTCATAGCACACAACCGCGGTCGCATGGTCACAATCGTAGAGAACCATGCGCGATCACGGTTAAGCGGGAATGTGCCCAGGGGAAGATATGTAAAAGCACTTAGACGCATCCCAAGCCATATTTAAGCAAAAACCTTTTTCTCTTTAGGGGAAACTTAGCTTATAAGATATCTTGGAATCCAAGACTTGAAACCCTAATCTTGTGCAAGTGTGTAATTAATTTTGGAGGATCAGTTTCTTAGTTTCTTGTTGAAGAATGGGTTCTTTGAATAACCCAATGGTATCTCTCTCTTTGCTTTCTTCATGAGTAGCTAAATAATTTAGTCTTGGGATTATGTTGAATTAGTGTGTGATTGTGTGTGGGTATTGTTGTGTTTGCATGGATTTTAGTTGTTGAGTATGGGTTTCACCATTGCTTGAGCATATAAGTTAGGATTTGATGGGTGAAAACTCCAAATTTCTAAATGGGTTTAATGGGTGAAAGCTCCAAGTTCTTGAAACCCTTTGTCATCCTCGAAAAAAGGGACTTAGGTGAATATTAGATAACCTATAACATCCTCGAAAGAGGGTTATTGGGGAAAAGGCAATGGTCAATAACTAGTCCTATCGGTTACTACTCTTTGCAATCTTATAAATAAGTATTTAAGGATTGTAATCCATGTCAAGAGCATCATCTTAGAAATAGGGATGCTTGGTTAAGGTTTTGGGTGGTTGTACAAATTCCACACTTGTTAGGTGTTCGAAAGAGCCAATGAGTGAAATCATTAGGGTTTTATTGAAAGATTGACCTCAATGATCTTTGACCTAGCCTGTCCATTAATTAAAAACTAAATTCCTTACTAAACCAACACTATCCTATACGCTTCACCTCTAAGGATACATGATCCTAAGATTTCTCCAAACCTTGAATTCAATTTAAAGATATCGTTAACTAATTACTTGGTAAAGGTAGTAGTAAAAAAGGTTCCCAAACAAATCCCCCCATTTAATTATATATGTCTTTTTCTTTAGTATTCTAGATGAGTTTATAGTAATTGAAATACCCATAGGTCTGAAGTCTATAGCATTCACTCCTCGAGATTCGACCCCGATTAACATTGGGTTACTTGACAACGATCGTGTCACCTATCAATTATGGGAGTGAGTTGAGCTTAATCGTAATGATGTTGTTGCCAGGGAGTGAAATATAGATTTTGCTTATGTGGTATTATTCTTGCTTTGGAGCATCCGAAGTGGCACACTTTATTTTCCTTGTTATTTTTTAATCTTTTGTAGGTAATTCTAGCATCAACAGAACCATGAGTGAAGGCCCTAATCATGTGTAACCAACCTATGATACTTGGCGAGAGAGAAACTTAAATAATAGGGGTCATGCGAGTGAAAACTGTATCCGACTTTATCATGGTGATGGGACTTTTCATATGTCTAGTGTCATGCTTCATGTGTTTCAAGTAAAGGGGCTATACGGAGGCCAATCCCATGAAGATCCATATGTTTACTTGAGAAATTTTTTGGGAATTTGTACTCCATTCAACATTTCCCCTACTGCACAAGAAGACTATCAGCTTCTTCTCTTTCCATTCTCACTAACGGGTGAAGCATTGCTATGGCTCCGCACTCTTCCTTTGGCTTCACTTACTTCATGGAATGAACTCATAAAGGAGTTTTTATATAAATACTCATATGCATCCAAGGTGTGTGACTCAAGGGATGAAATTATGAATTTTAGGCAAAAGGACGGCGAGCCCCTACATGAAGTATGGGAGAAATTCCATAGAATGTTGACCAATTGCCCAAACCATGAGATTCTGTGGAAGACACTCTTCCAAATATTCTATCGGGGGCTAGATCCTTTGAACTGATCGGTGGTAAACAATGCGGCTAAAGGTCCTCTCTTGAACTTGCACTTTCATCCGGCTGCAAAATTATTGAGAGAACTGACTAACCACAATCAGGTAGGTTACACTTAATACACCCATATCTCAAATAGCCCTTCAACTAAACCCATGACTAATTGATACCAAATGAAGTGGGAAGAGAATTAAGAGCTAATCTTGGCAAAGATTCTTGCTTAACTTGAACTACTAACTAAGTACATCATGGATACTGACAGAGGTGGAACGAAGGATCTCCTTGCAAGAATTTTGAGTAAGGTTGAACGAATGGACGAATTGGTCTGCAAAGTAAAAATTGACTTTATTTCATTTTCCAAAAAGGTAGCCTCTCATTCGGCTTCCATAAAGAAATTGGAGAATCAAATGGGAAAAATCTCAGCGCGTCTTTATGCTAACCCTAAGGGTGACTCCACTAGTGGTAAAACCACAAATTTTAAAATCGAGGGACAAATTTTGACAATGCGTGCAGTGGATAAAAAACCAAAGGAGGAGCACTTGATAGGGTAATTCGGGGGGAAAGATGCCCAACACCAAACTAACGGAGAGGATGTCCCAAAATCTAATCGAAAAGTAGAAGAAAGAAGTGGAAAAAATTATTAAAAGGTTGATTGATGAAAGAAAATTTGATAAGTGGGGTCCAATGGACCTTTCTTGATGAGTTTATGCATGCCAACGTCGTGCCACAACGTTAACTACAGCGCTGTGTGGGAGATAACCCATAAATGCCACGAGGACCACTCATATCCTTTTTATATTTACTTTCTAGTATGAATGTTAGATTTTGCATATGAATAACTCATTAATGAGTGACACTAAGGAGAGCTTTGCATAAGCTTAGAAGGAAAGAAGCGTACATTTCAAGTGAGTAGAAAAGCTGAATAGGGAAAAACCAGGGGAGCAGACATGCCCTCTATTATTGCGATCATGGTCACCAGGCGCTATCGCGGTTACCCACCTGTCCGCGATTACGGTCAATCAGCTGCGGTTGAGAGAATAGAAACTAGTTGATTCAGCAGCTTCCTCCCTAATTTCCTCACACTCTCGCTCAATTTCTTGCATGCAGGAATGTTCTAATCTTAAGATAATTGGTGATGGTGCAGAGTCTGTAAAAAAATAGAGGCCTTTGATGGAGTTTCCAGAAACAACTTTATCTCTTTTTAGCTTTGATTATTCATGCGGTAGGGACACTGCAACCTTTTTGGTTGGGGGTGTTTCCTTATTAATTTCATTTGGGATTGTATTATTTATATTTCTATATGTTTTTTTGTTCTTTTGGGTAATTCTTCTTGCGATGTTTATTTGGGTTGTAATATTCTATCACTCTTATGGTGTTCACATTTGCATGGAATCACTATTTTGATTTAAGTTAGCTATTTCAACCTAAATTTATTTAGATGAGCTTTGCCTTCATGATTGGGTTTCTAAAAATAGGTGTAGGGGAAGTCTGAGTACCCGTGGCATCACAGCCTTAGAATGCAAGGAAAGTCTGAGTACCTATAGCATTGCTAACTTGGGGTTGCATTAAGATCTATTGGTGAAGTCTGAGTAACCATATAGTGGTTCGCCCATACTATGAACTTCAATGTGAGATGATAACTTGGACGGTTTCCTCGATTAGCAAATCACATGTGGTGCAGCCATAAAAGCAAACAATCCCCTCCGTCGAAAAACTTTGAAATATTCGAAGGCATGGGCGTGAGCAACTTTGTGAAAAAAAATTTCCCTCTACCTATGAATCCAAAAGTTGACTTTGGAAAAATAGTGAATACTTTATTTTTGTCTCGTGCGAGTAGAACAATTGAATCCCCTTGACGACATTCGTATGCCATATGTGTAAGGTTAATTGTCTCCATCTTATGTGTACTTGTACTATCTAGAACTTTCCTCCTTAGTCTTTCAAAGATAATGTTTGACTGTACTTGGTTGGTAAAATGATCATAGGCCATCTTGTGATTTTAGAAGTCCACTTTATCCTAAGGATCCTACCAATACATAAGATTTACCCCTAGTCACCCTCTTCGAGCCTTTGGACCTTTTTTTGGCAAACAGATTACAAGTCGTGACCCGTCTGTTCGTCCACTCTTAAACCCTATCCTCCTTAAACTTGAGAATACAAATTGAGGCTAAAATCCTAAGTTAGGGGTGGTGGAAAGAGAAAGAAGTATAGTTGGGCCAAGAAGTCTTAAGAAGGTTCCTACAATCTTGAGAAAGTGAAGCTTTTTTGGATTTGAATCAAGAAAATATCCCATAAAGAAAAGAAAGGCTTTATCTGGGTGCAAAAAATTATAGAAGAAAAGAAAAAGAGGAAAGTGGTAAAACCAAGAAAAAGCAAAGGTAAGCAAAATAGTTAAGTTAAAAGAAGTGGCAATAAGTTAGGCATGAAAAGAGTACGATATAGAAGTTCAAGGAGGGTGTAGCCTTATTTTCCTAAGTTGATCTCCTACCCTACCCTAAACCTACATTACAAGCTCATCAATCCCTTTGTAATTCCCTACCAAGTATAGTTATTGTAGTGGTGCTGGAAAATATGGGCAAGCCTATGGCATGGTACCTGTTGACGTGGAGAACTTCTTGAGAGATTGAGTAGTTGCACTTAAAATTCCTTGTTGCAGGATTGGTAGCTAGGTAGTGAATTTCTCCTTTCTTGTGAGGAGGTATGTAAACTAGTTGAGGTGGGAAATTTTGTCATCTTTCGCACAATGAGATAATCAGAAGTATTACATGTTTGAAGTCAGTATGTGAGTCATTTCTAGAGCATTAGTAGTTGTTACATGGTTGATCCTTGAAGTCTATTGCATTCTTCACTATTCTATTTTATGATGAAAGGAGTTGTTAAAATAATTTTTTCCCATGTGTAAAAATCTTTTTATAGTAGCAATCTAGTTTGATTCATCATGATCATTGGGTGACAGAATGAGGGCACACATATGAAATTGTCTCATATTAAAAGGTAGAGTTGCTTGAGGATAAACAAGGTTTTAAGTTGGGGTGTTGATGAGTGTTCAGTTTAACACTCATTTGCACTCATTATTCATGCACATTACCTTGTTTTGAATGAATAAATGACACAAAATCTATGGAAAGATGCACTAATATCCACTCTTTGTAGGAATAAAGTTGAGGAGACCAAAAAAATGTGGATGGGAGCTGAAAAATGATAAAAAGGGGGCAAAGAAAAGTGCAGCTAAAGACCTAGAATACATTAACCTCGATTACCGCAACCATGGTCGCGGTCAGTCAAGATGATCAAAGCAATGCGGTCTCAGCACACAACCGCAGTCGTATGGTCGTAGTCGCAGAGAGCTTTGCGCGATCACAATTAAGCGGGAATATGCCCAGGGAGAGATCTGTAAAAGTACTTAGATGCATCCCAAGCCATATTTAAGAAAAAACCCCTTTATCTTTAGGGGGAACTTAGCTCATAAGATTTCTTGGACTCCAAGAGTTGAAACCCTAATCTTGGGCAAGTGTGTAATTAATTCTGGAGGATCAATTTCTTAGTTTCTTATTGAATAATGGATGCTTTGAATGACCCATATGGTATCTCTCTCTTTACTTTCTTCATGAGTAGCTAAATAATTTAGTCTTGGGATTATCTTGAATTAGTGTGTGATTGTGTATGGGTATTGTTGTGTTTGCATGGATTTTAGTTGTTGAGTATGGGTTACACCATTTCTTGAGCTTATAAGTTGTGATTTGATAGGTGAAAGCTCCAAATTTCCAATTGGGTTTGATGAGTGAAATCTCCAAGCTCTTGAAATCCTTTGTCATCATCGAAAGAGGGACTCAGGTGAATATTAGATAACCCATAACATCCTCGAAAAAGGGTTATTGGGGGACAAAACAATGGTGAACAACTATGTCTATGGATTACTACACTGTGCAATCTTAGAAATAAGTGTTTAGGGATTGTAATTCATTTCAAGAGAATCATCCTAGAAATAGGGATGCTTGGTTGAGGTTTTGGGTGGTTGTACAAACTCCACACTTGTTAGGTACTCGAAAGATCCAATGAGTGAAATCGTTGGGGTTTTATTAAAAGATTGGTCTCAATGATCTTTAACCTAGCCTATCCATTAATTAACAACTAAATTCCTTACTAAACCAACACTATCCCATATGCTTCACCTCTAAGGTTACATGATCCCAAGATTCCTCCAAACCTTGAATTCAATTCAAAGATATCGTTTACTAATTACTTGCTAAAGGTAGTAGTAAAAAAGGTTTCCAAAGTAATCCCCCTATTTAATTATATATGTCTTTTTCTTTAGCATTCCGGATGACCTTAGAGTAATTGGAATACCCATAGGTCTAAAGTCTATAGCATTTACTCCTCGACATTCGATCCCGATTTACATTGGGTTACTTGACAACGACTGCCTCACCCTTCAATTATGGGAGTTGAGCGTTATCATGACTCCAACCCATGATGTGAAATTGGTTTTTAATTTTGATAAAGGTGGGAATTTGTGGAATTGAACTAGTCTTAAACTATTGTATGATATAAAGAGGTATTTGAAACACAATGGTCTGATTTAATGAATAAAGGGAGTTAGTATTTCCCCCACCTTATATTAATGAACAAAGGGAGTTGTTCTCCTTAAGTTAATGTAAATTATTTTGGCATGATTTTATTACCATTCAAGTGTAGTTGGTGTGACGACACCAACAATTTATGTCTTTATGTGGAATATGGTTCAATGAATGGGAATGTGTGATACTTGTTTTAATTGGGATCTCATAAGGATTGGGTAGAGGAGTCATGAAAGTGTAGGTGTTGCGTCTCTACACACACACAAGTGTACATGATTGTGCAAGTAATATTATGACTTACACAGTCAGATATCGTTCCTTCGAGGATTAATAAACTAGAAATTTATTCAATCTTTAGTTCAAGACAATTTAGTATTAAGTGTGTAATTGTATTAACATTAAGATGATTCTATAAATAAAATGCAATTTACTAAACAATAAATAATTAGTGATGACTAAAGCAAAGTAAGCAATGATTGTAATCAATAATGATGATGATTCCAGGGTTGAGGTATAATGAACAATCATACAATTATCTATTCTTTTCACAGTCTAATTGGTTATCGGGTTGATGGTTCGCAAGGTTTATTCCACAATCTTAGTCTCCCGACCTCAGATCTTCTATCTATTGAATGTTGTAACTACAACTCCCGCAGAATTACAACAAATCTTCTAGATTCATGAAGTTGTCTTCCTGCAAGTGAACCAAGCAAGGCTTCTAGGTATATCCCAATCCTAGATGCTAATTCAAACCCCTTATTTTATATAGAAATAAGAACCTTGTTCCCTAATTTCTTCGTTCTATCCTATGATTCTCCTTCCGGATTCATATAGATATATAAATTTATTCTAATGGTGTCCAATCATTAAAATAGTAAGCTCAAGAAATTAAGAACAACCCATAGGATAATCCAAAAAGAAACTATGAATAAGAATATTAAAAGAGTACTCATGTTCTTAGCCTCAACCCCAGAAAGGGGATGTTTAGCTACTCATATTTGAATTAACCATCCAAAATAAGTAACAAATCATATCCAAATCAATCCGTGAAATAAAGAAATTCAAAAGATTGTTTATGAACCCTAAAAGAGAGAAATTTCTATTTTTCCGCCGCTGCTCTGCTTGACAAAAAGTCCCCCACATTATCTTGGATTTTTCCTTTTATATCTGGGACAAAATAGTTAAAATATTCTCGATTTATCCACCTGGTGCGTCGTACCATACCTTCTATTGCAATTTTCCATTAAAATCTAAGAAATTGCAGAGCTCAACAACACCCCAAAAATTGTAAAATGCACCCTCACCGCGACGCGCCACTATCGCAGTGAGCCACTGTATTAGGACAATTGTGAAATAATTATCCTCTATGAAGCGCTAAACCTTCAAGTCACCAAATCTGATAAACAAAACTTCTCCGCGACGCGGTGGTTTCGTAAACCTTCACTGGAATTAGACCGTTGCTATTTTGGTTCTTATCGCGATGCAGAGTGTCTTCAAATGAGAACTTCTTCGTTCCAACTTCCCTTTTTAAGCTTAATTTCAGTCCCTTGCATTCCTTTACTACTTCCATATCCTCCTTGTATCCAATTATGCACAATTCTTTATGATTTTGATCCTGAAAGTACTAATTATATCCATTAGGCACAAAACAGAATAAAAGCTGAATTATACTTAAGAATTTATACAAATGTTCTTAAACTAATTTCAAATCTGGGTGCATATTGGTGCTTTGAACATATAAATATGCCCAAGATCACCCACACTTAAAACATTTTTCTTCCTTGAAAACATGAATTTAAAAACATAACTCCTTCCTGTTTTCATCACAATCTCAAAGTTATGTGGCCATGAGCACTTACACTTTGCAATAACGAATTCTTACATCATCTTGTCAAAACAATTTTTAACTCAAAAAACATTTTAGTACAAATTCTTCTCTCTTCAATAATGAATTTCTAGCATGTTGGCAAACTCAATTAAAGAAACACAATAAGTAATCTGGCTTTCATCCGCCTGCATTCTCACTAGAGGAAACTTCCCCATATTCACTCATATTGGTAATTATGCAACAATAGGGGATTATCAAATCAAATCGCTCACTCTCAATCAAAGAATTCGTACATGCTAGTGAACGAACCATAAGCTTTCCCTTAGTGTTCTACTCCACTAATAGTCAGATGATTGGGTGAAGGATCAACTAGGTCTTTTCCGGGTTATAATAAAGACTTAGGGACAGGTAGGTACTATTTATAGGAATAGTGACTATTTCTCCTAAGCATTTAATTACAAGAACTATCAAGTCACTCTATTTTCCAACAACAATTTATCCTTCTATTTCTCCCTATATTTTCATTTGTCAACACCTTTTTCAATTAGCTTATTTTCTCACACTAGGCTGGAAGTTTTAACATTTTCTTCCATATTCTTGTTATGCACCCCTATTATAGCTACCCTTAACTTAAGCTTAAAGGCCTTCATTAAAGTGCACTTATCCAACTGTACCAGGGCCAAAATAGGTTCATTATAACATTTTTATTTACTAAATCCCAATTAACCCAGCATCATGAAACATCAATAACCTCTATTTTAGGGGCATCAGCTGATTAGACTTCTCTTCTCATTTTCTCTATTAATCTTCTCTTAGTATTATATTAAAAATGGACAAGAGCTTATTTGGATCAAAGTACGATTCAGCAAAGAAAGGGTAAGGTTTCAGAACAGGCTACCAAAGAAAAAGGCTTAAGGCTCAATGGGGATAACTAAGATTATGCACCAAGGGAGGGATTTTAAAGTTATAAACAAGGTTGTCAAAGAATTGCCTACATCATGTCCTGCACCCAACGCCCTTTATTTTGCTTTGTAAACACACCGGGCAAGTTCTAGTCATTTCTATTCATGTAGAATATATACTAATCCTCACACTCACCATGCATGTACGGAATCAGGCAAAAGTTCCCAATCATGTTCTTTATTGAATTCAAAATTAAACCAACACATCAAATTTTATTTATCGAGATTGAATCCTCAGCACTTAAAATAAAAACACTCTTATGCTAGAATTAGTTTCAATTATTGCAAAAATGGCCCATTTTCACTCCTCTAAGATAGTGATTAGGTTCTCCTAAATTAATTTACTTTGTACAACCATTCCCCTTAAGACGGTCGTCATCCATCTATCATAAGGGATGGCAACTAACTATGACTATTTATTCCTAATTAACGAATAGGGAACAAACAAACATAACTACTTGAAACTAAACTTGCCAATGAGGGCAAAGATAACAATAACAGAATACTTTAAACTGAAGTAACATGCGATAAATGCCAAAGAGGGAAAATTACAATCCACAAAATCAAAGTTACTAACTATTACAGACCAATGTTCCGAATAGCTAATATTTTAAACCAACACAGAAAAATAGAAAAATAATATTATTCAGTCGAATAAAAAAAATGAAAATGCAAGAGAATAAGAACCCACCACCCCACACTTAAAATAAAGCACTGTCCCAGTGCTTCCAATTAAGCTTATGGGAGGGTGGCAGTATACTTTCTGATCAATCAAATGGGACTGTAGAAAACATATCCTCAGCAGCCATATCCCCATCATCGCCAACATCATCATCTTCATCATCATCAGATTACTCCTCTTCATCAAACTTCATGTCGGAATCCCTATGCATGTGTTATTCATCTGTGGGTATATCGTCATCAATAGGCTCCACAAAATCTGGGCCAATCTTCAACATGGTCCTAAAATGATGGCCAAGTGGATAATCGAGCTCTACAGCGTGGAGCTCCTCTGGTGTAGCAGGTCTACCTCCAGTCTACGACATCGTAATCATGAGATAGTATAGCCTACCTAGCACCTCATCAGTCCGTGTCTATCGCTCCATCATAGTCAAAATTGGGCCAGATTCCCCAGATGAGCTTCGAGCAGTAGTGATGTCCATAGGACGAGTGATCACCTCAGGTTTATAGTCAAGCTCTTCTTCATCCACCCTATGCCTTCTTAAAAATCTAGTCAAAAAACCATCAAATCCAAAGCTATAACCCACCTAGCTACGTGATTTCTTCACAGCAGAAAAAATTACACTTCCCACATTAATTTCCATATCAGCACACAAGAGGGCATAAATCAATCATACCCTATCTCGAGTCACCTCAGTCATATGCTTTCCTTGTATCAAGTATGACTACACTATACGACCCCATATTTGTGCTTCCTTGTTCATCTGAGAGTAGGGGAAATAAGAATGCAAACCTATAACTCGATACTTCATCCAACAGGCTGAAGATCGTCGACCATACAACAAATGCCTGATGTTTGCATAAGGAGGAGAAATAATAAACTGGCGCAAGACATTTGGATTCATTTCTGGGATACCCAACAACTCGTTAATATCAGCAGCTATAAATCTAATCACCTTCCCTCACACCTTTAACAAATGTTCAGAATGGCCCAATTGGCATAAAATTTTCTCACAAGATGAAAATTGTACTCAGTCAGCTGATGATAAATAAAATTCATATTCAGTGCCTCGATTCTCCATACCATAGACGTACACTCTCTTAGAAAGCTAGCCTGATCGATATAGACCTCCGGAATATACTTAGCATCAGTATGCTTAGTATACCACTATTTCTCATTCCTTCGTACAGCCTTGAAGACAAATTTTTGAACCTTCCCCCGCTGAAGTGGAGGGGCCCTAGGCACTCTAGTTAATTTCCCTTCAGATGGTCTGTTTCTCTTCCTCGCAAAAGCAGAAGGTCCTGCCTTTGCCTTTGCCTTTGCCTTGTTAGATTGTGATTCTATTATGCCTGCGCTTAAGAAAATGCAACCAACAAGCAAGAATATGAAACTGAAGATTAGATAATCTCTATGTGCATTACAGGTACCTTTGCACACCACACTTAGTTATTGGCCAAACACCTACATTCACAACTAAGGTACTTAGACTTCCCTTTTTGTAGGCCTTAATATCACAGAAATAGATAGCACATTCAAGGTACTCAGTCCCATTATACCTCTCCATTTCCTCAGCACAAAACATCATGTCGCATTTTACTAACTCAACTAATATTAGACAATAAGGGTATATACAATGTGGAATGAAATCACCCCTAACTTCCTACACGATTTCTCCTGACACCTTTCTATCCTCTCAACTAGCATAAAAATGTTTACCCCCTAATCCTAACTACAGATACCAGTCAATTTTGCTCTCAGTGATTCATAGTAATGATAAGTAGACTAAGACGTCACAAATTTGACAAAATATCAAAGGCAATGCGAATATGGACAAGTATTAGGAAAGGGAAAACAAAATTATGCATAAGAACACTAACAATACTCACAAAATATAACAAGAAAGGTAATAAATTAACAAATAAAAATGAACATATCTCAACAATTGAGAGAAGAATGAAAGAAAGTGAAAAAAATTTGAAGTTTTTAGGAGAGGGAGTGAGAAGGCGGCGCATATGGTAAACAAAATAGTTTAGGGATAGGGAGGTTGTATTTATAGAGGGACAGGCTGGGTTAGGGTAATTAAATTTTTATGTCCGAGTTAAGCCCTCTCCGCGATGTGGTAGGATTACTGAAACCTACTGGATAAGGCCAATTTCCATTTAACTTCCCACCATGACGCGCTAAAATTAACGTCCACACACTGTAAATTGACAATTTTCAATTGTCCATGTTTCATGTCGCGCTGGGAATCGCGCCTATCCACTGAAATTTGACAATTCTCAATTTACCTTTCTTCGCGTCACGGTGAAATTTTCATACCCTTACTAGAATTTGACAATTATCAAATTACCTAGTTCCACGTCGTGCTATTCATCAAACTTAGATTCCTTATGTAATTTTTTACCAATCTCTTACCCGAGTAAATCCCCACTTACACAAATCATTTTGCAAACCTGATTGTTTTCCTCAATTGTGGTAATCTCCTCATTTCCTTTGAAATTCCCTATAATCTCAAACGAAAACAACAAAAATTATAAGTAAAAATGGATTGCCTCCCACTCAGTGCCTTAGTTTTAGTCGTGGTACGACTCATTTTTTTGTATTTTTCTTTTCTTTTTGATTTTACAAGCTAAAAATTAAACTACCTATTACAATACATGTGTGGATTGCCTCCCACATAGCGCCTTATTTTACGTCGTGGCATGACTCAGCTCATCATCACTCATCAGCAAAAATAATAGATTCCTTGTGTTTGTCCAAATGATCCGCCCAATAATGCTTTACACGTTGTCCATTCACAAGGAACTTCTTTGTCTTCTCTTTATTCCACAACTCCACAGCTCCATGGGGTGTCATGCGCACCACTTTAAAAGGTCTAGACCATTTCGATCGTAATTTATCCAAAAAAAACTTAAGCTATGAATTAAACAACAATACAAGTTGCCCGGGTTCAAATTCCCTAACTAGAATGTGCTTGTCATGCATTTTTGGTCTTCTCCTTGTAAAGCTTGTCATTTTTATATGCGTGGAGTCTAAACTCATCAAGTTCATTCAATTGCAATAACCTTCTTTCAGCCGCGGTAGTTATCTAAAAATTTAGCTTTTTTACAGCCCAATATGCTTAGTGTTCCATCTCTACAGAAAGATGACAAGCCTTACCATACACTAAGCAATATGGAGATGTCCCAATGGGCATTTTATACGTTGTTCAATATACCCACAGTGCGTTATCCATCTTCTCCGCCCAATCCTTTCTCTTCCTATTCACGATCTTCTGAAGTATTTGCTTAATCTCCCGATTGGATACCTCAACTTGTCCACACATTTGAGGATGGTATGCAGTGGCCACCTTATGCCAAACACCATATTTATCAAGAAGATTCTTGAACCATTTGTTGATAAAGTGCATACCTCCATCACTAATTATTGCTCTTGGTATACCAAATCTGGAAAATATATTCTTCTTCACAAACCTCATCACCACTCTTGCATCATTGCAACAAGAATGTACAAATTACCTTTTGAAGGTAGGAAGGGGCCCATGAAATCAATCCTCCAAACATCAAAGACTTCTACTTCTAAAATATTATTCAGGGGCATCTCATGACGCCTAGTTATAGTACCCAACCTTTGGTATTGATCACAACTCTTTACAAATACCACTGTATCTCTAAATAGAGTCCGCCAAAAAAAACTTGATAGCAACACTTTTCTCACAGTTCTTTCACCCCCATGATGTCCACCATATGGAGAAGAGTGGCAATACTGTAACACTTTTAAAAATTTAGCCTCTGGGATACACCTACGAATCACTCCATCTGGACCCTGCTTGAAAAGGTACAGTTCATCCCAAATGTAAGCACAAGAATTATGTAGTAATTTCTTTCTTTGTTGTGAGGTGATTTCGAGAGGATATACCCCATAAACTATCAGGTTTAAAATGTCAGCATACCATGGAAACTCCACTGTGTCTAATAACAACAACTTCTCATCAGGAAAGTCTTCCTTAATACTCTGAAAGTCATCTACAATATGTTTTCTATTTTCCAGCCTTGACAAGTGATCAACAACCTGATTTTTAGTTCCCTTTCTATCATGCACCTCAAGATCAAATTCTTGAAGTAGAAAAATCCACCTAATTAATCGTGGCTTTACATCCTTTTTGTTCACAAGATACTTAATGGCAGCATGGTCTGTATGAACAATAACCTTGGTACCAATTAAGTAAGATAAAAAATTATCGAATGTATATACCTCAGACAACATCTCTTTCTCTGTAACTGTGTAGTTAACTTGAGCATCATTCAGTACCTTGCTATCATAGTGGATTGATCGAAATACCTTTTATTTTCTGTGCCCCAACACTGCTCCAATTACAATATCACTAGCATTATACATTAGCTCAAAAGGTAATTCCCAATTTGGTGCGATCAAAATAGGTGCTTCCATCAACTTCTTTTTGAGCTTTTTAAAAGTTTCATGGCAATCAGCTCCAAATTCGAACTTGGATTCTTTCTCTAAAAATTTGCACATGGGACTTGCAATTTTTGTGAAACCTTGAATGAATCATCTATAGAACCCAGCATATCCCAAGAAACTTCGCACGCCTTTGACTGTAACTGGATGAGGCAACTTTTTAATTACTTCAACCTTTTCTTTGTCAACTTCTAGCCCATTTCATGACACTTTATGGCCTAAAACAATTCCTTCCTTGACCATAAAATGAAATTTTTCTCAATTCAACACCAAGTTTGTTACTTCGCACTGAGCTAGAACTTTGTCGAGATTTTGCAAACATTTTTCAAATGAATTCCCATCCATAGAGAAATCATCCATGAATACCTCCATAAATTCCTCCAATATGTCCGAGAATATCACCATCATACACCTTTGAAATGTAGTAGGTGCATTATATTATCCGAAAGGTATGCGTCTGAAAGCATATGTACCGTATGGACACGTGAATATGGTCTTTTCCTAGTCTTTCGGTGCTATGCTTATCTGATTATAGCCAGAGTACCCATCCAGAAAACAATAATACTCCTGCCCTACCAATCTATCCAACATTTAGTCAATGGAGAAAATTGGAAAATGATCTTTCTAAGTTGCTTCATTCAACATTCAATAATCTATACATATTCTTCATTCGGTAACTGTACGTGTGGGAACTAACTCGTTATCATCATTCGTCACCATAGTCATTCCTCCCTTCTTTAGTACACAATACAATGGACTCACTCATTTACTATCAGAAATTAGGTAGACAATACCACTGTCTAACCACTTGACCATCTCTTTTCGGACCACCTCCTTCATAATAGGATTCAACCTCCTCTATTGCTGCACTCTAGGTCTGTACCCCTCTTCTAAGTAAATATTATGCATGCAAAATACTGGATTGATTCGTAAAATGTTAGACATTTGCCAACCAATTGCTTTTCTTCTCCTTTTGAGAACTGCTACAGCTTTCTTTACCTGTACATCGGACAATCCTACAGACAAAATAACAGGCAAGGTATCTTAATCACCAAGAAAAACATATTGTAAGTAAGGAGGAAGAACCTTAAGCTCTAAGTTAGGAGCTTCTTCAATTGAAAGCCTGGATGATGGACCAATTGGTCTATTCAATGGCTTGATCAACACTTTATTTGTATCAATTATAGACAAATTCATGCTCTGGACCAATTCTAATACTTCTGAATCCCCATGCAAATCATAATCTATCAAGGCTCGCTCTAATGGATCATTATATAAGAGCATCTATCAATTCGAAGTAAGATCAATAACTGAAATTGATGACAACTCCTTATATATGGCTGGCAATATCAATTCTCTGTACACATCAAAAACCTCTACTTTATCGTGTGCTCGCATTGTCATTTTTCCAGCTATCATATCAATGAGTGACTTCCCTATTGCTAAAAAGTTCATCCCAAAATGAATGGAATAATTGGATCGGCCTTAAAGTCAAGAATCACAAAATCCACAGGAAAGATTAAAGATCCCACTTGCACCAGTACATCTTCAATAATACCATATGGTCTAGTAAGTGACCTGTCTGCCAATTACAACACAATATTAATGGGTTTGGGGATTCTAGGACCCATCTTCCGGTTCCATGACGTGGGCATGAGTTTATGCTAGCCCCCAAATCACAGAATCCATGTGCACAAATAGTTTGACCAAGGGTAATCTGCAATGTGAAACTCCCTGAATCTTTCAATTTTGTGGGTAGTTTATTTTAAATTTTAGATGTGCATTATAGAGTAAGTGCAACTGTAGCATATTCAGTCAACCGATTCTTATTGGCAATAATATCCTTTAAGTATTTCGCATATTTTTGGCACACTCTGTAGAATGTCAACAAGAGGGAGGTTTACTTGAACTTGTTTCAAAAGATCTAGAAACTTCTTAAAACTTGCTTCCTCTTGATGCTTTCTTGCCCTTTGAGGAAAAGGCAAGGGGATAGTCTTCTTCTCTACACGAATCTCTTCACTATCCTCTTTTTCTTTTTCTTTTTCTTTTGTATTTTCTTGCAAACTATCATCAGTAACCACGGGATTATCCTCCTCCTTTATCATCTTCTTAGTTTGTAGCCCACTCCTTGTTGTAACTACATTCACTTATTTAGGATTAGCCTCAGTGTCGCTAGGCATTGCTCTTTATGGCCTTATATTCTGTGATCCTGTAATTTGACCTAACTGCAACTCCAAATTTCTTGTGAGTAATTGCTGACTCTTCAACTGAGCTACAAACTATGCCTATTAAACCTTCATGTCAACTGCAAACTGTGCGTGTTGATGTAATACACCGAATGTTTCTAAGATAGAAAGTGAATAAGTATTCCTACATATGAAATATCCTATCCTGTGATTCATAATTGAGTACATGACTTACAATGAATATCCTATTGATAGGATACCTTATGATGCATTAATCATATTCATATGGGTCACTTAAGGTAATACAAGCTAAGAGTTTTTGAATCCATCAAGTTTTAATGTTCGATTTTGTAAGAGTCATCTTTGAATGAGTATAACTCGATGTTAATGTGGTATTCTGGATGATTTAGTACAAAATAGAATTAACTTTCTAACAATACCAATTTTGCCTTAATCCAATACCCGAGCGAAAAGTTATGCCCATTTTCATGAGAGACAGTAAGGATAGGCGATTGGTTAGGCGCCACCCAACCCAAGCATAGGCGATTAGTTAGCCACAGCCTAACCTAGCTTAGGCAATCACTTGGGTTCCACCTAAGTCAGTTCCAAGTGCCAAAAACTACTCCGTTTTGAGTTATTTTAAGGGTAATTAAGTCTTTTAACACTCCTTACACGTCCCTAAACTTAACCCTACAAAATATATAGCTTCTAAACATATTACAACCCTATTATCATCTCAAATCTCATCATCCAAGAGCACTAAAAGAGAAAAACAATTAGGGTTGCGTAACTAAGCTTGAAGATCCAATTTCAAGGAAATTCCTTTGTCAATCATCAAGAATCTTCCTTCTAAGGTATGCGTGAGTTGATTTATGGATCTCTTTCATTCATAAAGCTCAAAATACCTCTTTTTCATTATAAAGTATGATTTCTATATTGTTGGATGTTGATGATCATGTTGCTGATATTAGGTGATTCCTAAGATGGAATCTTTATATGTTTTTTTGAATTCCATGATATTATATGAGTTGGAAACATGTCAATTTGGTTGTTCATGATGTATAATTTGATGATTTCACCTATGCTTAAGATGTGCATGTAAGGTGTTTGATAAAATGCCTAAGAAACTATAAATCATGCAATATAGCTAAATTATGATTAAGTGAAGGATTCATGATATGCCCTTACGTTCCAATGACTTCTATGTTGATAATGTGCCTTGTAAATGTTGTTGGAATACTCATGAACTATTCTTGTAAGACTATGCTATGTTTACTTGCAAATCCTACTTATGAACAAGATGTATGATAACCATGCAATCCACATGAACTTCCATGCTATTGGTATGTGTTGCCAATATGATTATGCAATGAACATGATATTAAGATTGTTCAAGTACTTCCATGTGATATGAAATCCTTCCCATACAATACATTGTTGATAACCATGCTTAGTATAAGATCTCTACTTCTGATATTATAAATTATAGACTCTACTCTTATGATCAAGTCAGTCATGTGTGTCAGTTTTCTTCCATTGAGTCCTCAGGGTACTTGTACCCGAAAACTATAGTTGTGTGCCTAAATCCATGTCATGTTTCACGATATCCGAACTTAAGCTATGATTCCATAGACTTCAGTCAGTCATGTGACTCAGGAAAACCTCATGATCTTAGTCAGTTGTCAGATATTAGTAACATTCCGCTAGTCAATGAAATTCAGTAAGATTAAGTCATGGACAATTAGTTACTCATGTCCAGACCCTCCATATGGGAGTAGAGGTAAGCACCGAGTGAACCCAAGGATGGAAACTCACCCG